>NC_141139.1:14601136-14901136 GCF_053477565.2 Lygodium microphyllum | reverse complement strand
AAAATATACCAAAATATACTAGAATTATGTTGCTTTTGTGTAGAGAGTATCAAATTGTACAAAAAAAGATTCAAATTGTGTGAAAAGGCACCTAAATAGGAGCTCTGACAAAGATCTTGGAGAGATTTGACCAAAACATGGCCAAAATGGTAGGTCATGCATCCATTACAGGCTATTTTGAAGGTAACTTAGTCAAATAGGAGTTAATCAGACTTAAGAGAGGAATAAACTAGGGTTACTTTCCAAAGAGAGGGTTCTCTTTCCCCTTTCTTGAAGCTTCCCTATAGGTTTCGTGGAGTTTGCAAAACCAATATCTTCTTCTATCTCTTAAACCCTTGGTGTTTCTGACAAAGTAACACCGGACCGAGCTTCCTTACTTCAAGATCTACATGTTCATTACCTATCAGCTTGCTCCAACCAAGCTTTCTAATGGTGCACAACACACCCCCGAAAAGTGTGGTGTGTTTTTTGGGCTAATTTTAGCTTGCTCTCTACTCTCTTGCTCAATCTTTAGGTGTTGGTGCTTTAGTTGGTCATTAGCAAGTGAAATCCTTTAGGAATCATCAAGATTTGTACTCCATTCTTCATCTTTAAGCTCTCTTGAAATCCTAACTATGCAATCCATGGATAGCCATGAAAGCTTCAACTCAAGCTTTAATTTCTCTTCAATTTCTTGAAGACTCTTCGTCATTTTAGCCTTGGGATTCATTTAAGTAAAGATCCTTAAAGAAATTGCAAGGATTAAAGATTCAACATCAAAAGTTTCTATGGAGTCAAGATTTAGGAAAAATGAGTTTAGTGCCTCAATCTTAAGCTTCTGAAGTTCCAAGATTGCTTATAAGCAATGAACACACAAGGATTGAAGGTTATTTCATTAACGTTGAGCAACTAGAGGCTTCATCAAGCATTTGGGGATCATTCAAGCCTTCATCAAGCTAATAAGAGGTATTTCTCTTCAATTCTTAATCTCTCACATTCATCCAATTGTTGAGCTTCATCCATTTGATTGAGAGATTAAAGCATTGCAATGTTTCCATCAAACTTCAGCCCATCATTGGTTAAATCATCCCATTCATGGAGTGCATTGCTTACTTGATTCAAATAGTGAATTAGAAGTGCTTACTTGAGTTTTCAGCATTACATTCTCCTACTACCAAAAACATAGAAATCATCAATAAATACCTCATAAAAGTTGTTACATATGGCTCAAATGCCTTATGAGTAGCTCATTGAAACTCAGGAGGTCCATTCTTTAGTCCAAAGTTCATGACTGTGCTAATATATGCTCCCCACTCAGTGGTGATAAAGGTTGTCTTATCCATATCTACCAGATGGATCCTAATTTGATTGTATCCTGAAAACCCATCAAGAAAACTATACATTTCGTGACTTGCAACATCATCAAGGAGAGAGTCGGTAAGAGGAATCGGAAAGGAATCTGTAATGATAGTTGCATTTAATGTCTTGTAATCCGCACAGACTCTAATCTTCCCATTCTTCTTGGGCACCACCACAATAGGAGATAACCAAGTAACCTCATTAACTGGTTTGATGAACCCAACTCTCAAAAGCTTGTCAATTTCTTCCTTGACCTATTTAGCATAGTTAGGGTTCATTCTATACCTCTTTTGAATAATTGGCTTAGCATCCTTCTTTAAATTTATCATGTGTTGACACACAGTTGGATCAAGTCCTTTCATGTCCGTATAATCCCAAGCAAAAATGTCATGAAACTCTTTACACAACTTAATAAGATCTTGTTTGAAGTTTTCTTCCACAAAAATACTAACCTTGATAGGTTTGGCCTCCCCTTCAAGATTCAAATTGACTTCTTGAACCTCATCCTCACGTGCCCTTGTAGATCTTCTCATTGTATGCTCGTATCTCAGCCTGAATAATGGTTTTCTATCCTTCTACATCCAATACATCACAACTGTCCATAGAACTGTCCACACCAATTTTATGCTTTTTAGGTAGTTCCTGCTGAGAAACTTCAAGATGACTAATTTCTTGGTCTTGAATTATTTCATACAACTCATTCCTTGACCTGTCCTGAACTTCAAGTTGCTCTTGACCTTCAAGAAAGCCTTCAAAATTCTATCCTATCTGGTTTTGAACTGTAGTTTAAACTACTTGGTGTTCCAGAACTTCATTTCCCGCACTTATAGGAGAATCATGATACTCTTGAATAATACTCTCCACATCTATTTCAAAGACTGGAACCATAGAAGGATTTGCTTGAAGAAATAATTTCTCCTCGTCATCTTCCACTTTATCTATAAGGTTAATAGTTTGAGCTACTACCGGTCTAGAGGAGCTCTTTAAGATAACCTTATTAACTGTTGACAACCTAATTTCCTTAAGTCCTCTGGGGATATATACATAATCATCCCCCCAGTCTTGCTTTAGTTTGGCCAACTTAAACTACAGTCTACCCAAAAGCATTGTATAAGAATCCCCAATTTCCGACATTCATAACACAACAAAACTCACCTTGAATTTCAAGCTAGCCACTCGAATTTGTTGATTCCTAAGAATATCCAAAGGTTGTAAACTCCTCTTGTCTACCATACTGACCTGAAATGGGGCTAGTAGTAGCTCCTCTTGCTCGGTTGCCAAATATGCATGTTCAAGAAGTATATTAACTCTTGAACCCCCATCCAACATGACATCATCATGCTTTCTTCCTGCATACTCAACTTGAATGATAGGGACTTGGTAATCCACAACTCCTTATTGGGTTGGTATAATGCCTGACAGTTCAGGAAGTGCTTGATCCTAAACTATCGTACTTTCAAGAGCTTCATGTTGCTTGAAATAGCTCTTTTAAACCTCCTTGCTATAACTTTCCACCAACAGTAGTATCAAGAAATTGTTCCTGTTGATCAAGAAACCGATCCTACTATACAACAAAATACTCCTATTGTTCTAGAACATACTCCTACAGTTCAGGCTTCTGAATACCTAAATCCCCTACATCATCAAATTGATCAAATTTTGATTTTTCAGCAAGTTTTTACAACTTTCTAACCTCCTTTGTTGCCTTTTTTCTTGTCTTCTCTTGTTCCTACACCAATCAAGCTTCAAACCAGCTTTGCTTCTTATAACCGCTAAGATCATTGCTTCCTCCTGACAATCCACTAGTTTAATACAATTAGAACAATCACAATAAACATGCATACTTCCAACATGAATCTTACCTGACACCTCCTTTGCCCTTTCTTGAACCTTCCCTTGTTGAATTTTCCTACAACCAGCATTACGTGTACCTTCAGGAAATTGCCTTTTCTCATCTTGATTAGGTAACTCTATGAGGACTGCTGCAACTAGGCCAGGTGGATGTTGTGGATGAGATGTTTATGTAGGTCTTCTGTCATTACAGGACCTTGCTCTATTGGCATTCCTCTCTCAATCCTATGCCTTGCCCAAAGTTCACAGTTTGGTCCAACAAAGTGTCCTTGACCTCCACAATAGTGGCATTCTCCCATTTGGGTGGTTTGCTACTATGCCTGAAAATTTTCCCAAGGCTATCTTACCTGCATTCTTCTAGATCCCTTGAAGGGCTTTTGAGGTATTGTGTCAGTAATAACTTGATATGCTACAGTTGGTTGAATAGGTGTTGGCCTAGGCTCCATCACAAACATTTGTTGTGCCATCCTAACATTAGGATTGTACCAACAAGTCCTAGTCTCATGGCCATTCCTTTGACATATCCCACAGTACTTTTCTTTGGTATTAGAAAGACCCAAATCCTTCAGCTTTTGTTTAATCTTCTTATCCAACTTGTTGTCCTCTGCCTTTTTGTTATCTGTATCCTTTGCTTTTCTCATTTTAATCCTAGCTGATCCTAAATTCTTCTTTTTCTTCCTATGCTTCTTCCTGCTAGACTCATCATCATCATCAGGGTCATTGAAATCATCATCTGATTTTGAACAGTCACTATCCTCATCATCACTATCTGTATCTGAATCTGAATCTACATCAGAATTTAAATCCAAAGAATCCTCATCCTTACGGGTCTTTGATCGAGAGGTACCAAGTCTCCTCTCCACTCTCATAGTAGCCCTGATCAGTGTGTCAGGTGTATCATTTTGACCCATCTCCACATTGGCAATGGGGTTCCTAATTTTACCTTTTAAGCCCTTCATAAAATAAGTGATTTGTATTTCAATCAAAGGTGCATCATAAGCATCTAACATGTTCAGCAAGTTCTCAAACTTCAAGGCACAGTCCTCCACCAACATATTCTTTTGTTTGATCTTCTTGATCTTCCTTAAAAAAACTCTTGGAGTTTTGTCCTTACAGAACTTGCCTAAGAATGCTATTTTTAAGGCATCATATGTATTGAAAGTTGCCATACCATAACTGGCAAACTAGTCCATGGCCTTTCCCTGCAAGGTAGCAGCTGATTGTTGCTTCTTGACTTGATCCTCGTACATCTAGTTGAATCCATTTTCTGTCCACCTTGTCTCGAATTGTGCCACATCGCAGTCAAGGTCTTCCTTCTTTTTGCTTGAAAATTTAGATGCTCAAACCTTCGAATTAACAAGCTAAGTTGGGTTCATTATGTTTTGCTTCTTGGGCTGCCTTTCAGGTGGTAAAGGGTTAAAGTTTAGAGATCTCTGAGATGGGATTCCGGCACTCCACAAAAGAAATGTCCTCCCTAGCACTATATGTTGTAACCTCTCAAGTGCTTGTCTAGGAGGAGTATCTTGTTGTTCAAGCGGCAGTATTGCTCCCTCGTCATCTGACAATTTTGGAGATTCTATTGAGGTAGCAGGGGAATGAAATACTATCGAGGTACTTGCAGAGGTACCCCCTCCAAAGAATTATGCCATCAATAAATTGTGCTTCATCCAACCTACCTAGGCCTTTTGCTCTACTCCTAGCATTCAGCCCTACAACTTGCTGTTGTTGTCTTGCTAAGGCTTCCCTAAATTCTCAGGATTTTCTCCTAGTAAGGATAGGATTGGACAAACAAGGGTAATTGTTTAACATAAAGGCCGCCCATAGAAGGCGCCTGATACACCCTTAATGCCATCAGCCTTCCTGCTGCGTGATCTTGCTGCTAGATTTTACCAATTTTGGTTCCAGCCATGTGCCTAAATCAGGAAAATTATTTCCGTAAAACTTGCAGGGATCACCAAAGTGTTATGGCTTCTCAAGGCTACAACAAAATTATTAGAGCATACTAATTTGTTGACACACGCAAACTCATCATAGCCATAATGTCTATACAATTTCCAACATCCATAACCAAAAACATTCATAGACAAATAATTCATGATCAGCCACTTAGAAAATCAGAGAAACGAGACAAAATAATAGGGATCAACCATCAACGACCAACCTAGCATGGCACTGTCATTCTTCATTTTCAGTTTCATTCATTTGATCTCAAACAATACAACTATCTGAATCTTAGGACAGGCGCCTGCATTTCGGGTAAAAGGCATCACATGACATATAAAGTTGGTTTCACATAGGCTGATCTCTCATAACACATACACACAAAGACTAAGGTATGAAATAGCATTTAATATATGGTGGCATTCAAGTCCTAACAGTTCCATATATTTCTCCAAGGAAGACTTCCTTCCATGTCAGAGTTGTAGGGTGCTAGGGGACTACCAAAACTTGCAGAAAATTGACAATGTTAGAATTACCTTGCAATTTAAAAGTAGATGTGGGACTGTTCAACTTCCTTTTTTGCATTTCGGGCAGAGACCATCTCCTAATCTGATCTTATGTGCTCTATTCGTGGTCTAGGCTACTTTTAATAGTATTAGCCACCTCAAGTAAGAGGCCTTAGGCTGAATATTCTTGCTCTAGATCATTTGGAATCTATAAGACCATTGTCGATGTTTTTGATTCAAATTCCATCTTTTGTTTTACCAAAAAACTTGTTTGAATCTAGTTTAAAACTTTGTATAGGTAGGAGGGTTTTGTCATTAATCCACTAGATACCACTATGATGATTCAATTCTTTGTTTAGTTGTATATTCTTGCATAATTGGAATTCCCAATAGTTCAGTCTCTATTGTATCATCGTGTTCTCTTCTCTTGAGGGCTAGAATTTTATCCTAAGTGAATCTAGGTCTTTCCATTCCCCTTGATAGAAGTCCTAAATGTCTAACCAAGTGTTGATTCTTTTTTTGGAGATTTTGTGTGCCAAGGGAAATTGGTCTTGAGTTTGAGAGACAGTCCTTGTCACCTTTCTTGCATATAAGAATGATAACCCCCTAATTAATGTTTCTAGGTAATGCTCCGTATATCGATTCTTTCCAAACCTAAAGAGGAGGTATGATGAGAAACTCTTTAAATTCCTTATAGAACTTATCAAGGAGACCATCGAGTCTTGGTCTCTTTCCATTTGCAAGGTTGTCAACAGTGACCTCAATTTCAATTTCTATAAGGTCAACATCTACAATGTGGGCTAGTGACTAGGGGTCTACTTTGGGTCTGTCTGACTTTGGTTACCTTAGCTCTTGATAGCATTAGATCTTGAGATTGTTCTTTCGGAGGGGAGAAGATCTCTTGCAATAAAAGTTTAGCAGTCCTAGAGATATGGCAAGGGATCCATCCTTTTTATTAAGCAACATAGGTCCATATAAATTTTCATCTTTTTTTAAATTGTATTGTACATCTTTTTTGAGGGTTATCTATTTTCTCAATCCACTCACATATACCTTAATACAATCAACTTCTTCTTCTAGGGAGTCCATGTTTGATTGCAAGTAATTCCTCTTGAAGATCCTCTCTACTTCCATTTACTTCCTCTTCTAGCTCTATCAGCTGGACATATTTTTATCTTCTAAGTTTTCTCCTTTTATTAAATTTATCCCTTTTTGCTTGTTTTAGTAGAACTTGTGTTGCTTTTATTATGGAAGCCCAAGCTTGTGCAAGGTGTTTAGTATTGAGAGGGGTATTCTTCCACAGTTTTTGATATACCCCCTCTCACTTCTTGGGACTTGAATAAAGATGGATTGGTGTGGAACCATCTTGATCTTATAACAACAGTATTATCCCATAACATAATAATGCTTGGAAAGTGATCAAATAAGACCAAATCTTTATGCAACTTGCAACTGTTTTTAGAGAAGGTAGAGAGCAAACATCATGAAATATAAGTCGTATATAGTCTTGCCTTCATAGCAACATTTCCTTTTTTATTATTTGACCAGGTGTATTCAGTTCCTTTATTGATACTAATCAACCCATGAAATGAGGTAGAATTCAACCAAACATTCTTCTCATTACTTGAAATGACTTACCCCTTTATTAGTGACATGTCACAAATGCCTTTGATTGTGCTATAGTCACCCACCAATATTATTGGGCATTGAATTTGCATTAGTGAGTTCCACATGATTGCTTGCTCCTAGGCTAAGCATGGGGCATATAGGGAGACAATTGTGAATTCTTCTTAATCTTTAAAATGGGCAACCCATCTATTCCTCAGACAAATGGAAGTATTAATTAGGAACCTTTTAAGTTTAGTATTGACTCCAACCACAACACCTCCACTTCTGTGGTTGTCTCGTGTAAAAGTCCAATCATGATTTCGATGAGTTAGATGTAGATTCTTGATCATATCATTTTTAGAGACTTTGAATTCTTGAAGACAGATTAGGTTAGGTTCAAATTGTAGATCTTTCAACAAATTCTTAAGGGTTCTTGCTCTTCTTGGGTCTGTAAACCCTTTACAATTAACGGAGTAGATTCTAAGGGAATTGATTATGGGACTCATTTCTTATTCTTACCTTTCCTTGCACCTTCTTTACCGTTTGAGAAGGGATTACTTTCACTTTCACACTCTTTGGAGAATCTCAATTTGGAAGTTTTATTAGGATCCAATGAAATTTTTAGAGGGTTAAGAGAGATCTTAGGATTCTAAAATCGATCAGAATCATCCTCACAACATGATCACATTTTCCATTTAACTTTTAGTTAGGATTCTCTCTCTCTTTTATGTGTTTTCAACAAAAACCTCATCATTATCATATTTAGAATTTAAACACCCTTCTTTTTGGTTCCCCTCAATAGGATTTGGGCCTATAGACTCATCAAGGACCTCCATTAAGAGGGAGGAAATACTTATTATTACTAGCCTTCTTTTTGTTAGTTCCTTGATTAGAATTATTTTGATTAGTTCCTTTTTTCCCTTTCCTCTGGACCACTTGAAATCCATCATTTGTAGGTTTTTTCTCATCTTTGCTTTGTGCAAAGTCCTTTGATTTGAGTTTAGGATAGTCCCTAATGAAATGACCAATTTTCATACATTCGAAACATGCATTAAGGAGATTTTGTATGCCGAAGGTTGTTTTGTAATCAAATTATCATCATAGTCAAAGATGAGAAGGAAGCTGGGTAACTTCTTACTCAAATCCATTTCAATTAAGACATACACGAACCAACAAGGATTGATCATGTTCAAGGGCCAAAGATTCGTAGGGAGATCAATGAATTCAAACCAAATGAGAACCTTTGGCTGGTTTGTCTGTTTAGGGATAGAAATCTAGGGTCCATATGAGCAGAGTTAGAGAGGATTTCTTTACTATCCATTGACCTATTCCTAGTGTATCTAGAACCATATCTTCATTCTCAAACATGAATAAAAAGAATTTAGTAGGCATGTAATTATGCTCACAATCCTACAACCCAACAACTCCCAGTTATTTTTAATTCATGTTCTCATATATTCAATTCGTGGATTGGGTTTATGGTAGAGGCCAGTAATTACTTTCTTCTCATACTTAGAATTCCACATTCTAAGTCTATTCGTAGAGATTGTTATTGGAATTAATATTTTACCTTCTTGTCCTGTATACTACTTTTTTTGTGCTCTAACTGGCACCATTCTAGTTAGATTCACTTGTCGGCTTCCTTGGCCATGATGTGGGTGAGCTTTGAGTCTTTGGGTGTGGACAGGCTTTAGGATGTTGATGTTGTTTTAATGATCCATCCTAGGACTGATACACCAGTCTAAGAGTCGGAGTTCTCTCTTGAAGAAGTTACTAGGGATAGAATCTTCTTATGCTTTGCTCTTGGTCTCTGTTGTTTCCTTGTTGTTGCCCATGATGTTGCGAAATATTTAGTTTTAGAGGATTGCTGTTGTTGTATATGCTGGTGCTAAGCATGGGGTCAAAGGAAGTTCTAAGGGAGTCTATATTGTCTTTCATAATGGAAAGTGGTGCTTGTCAATATCATAATCCTTGCTAGCAAAGATCCAAATTGCGGCAACAAATGTACAGGTATAATGTGTGCTATTTTGTGGAGAGTGGATTTGCCTTTCCCTCAACCCCGAGGGAGAGAGATTGGTAACTTCCCCCTCTCTCTTGTATCCTGTGTATCTCACATTAGTGTGATAGGGGAGGGGGGAAAGCTCCTTCCTGCATGTAGAGGGAGGGAAAGGAGGCTGGAATGGGAAACTTCTCGTAATAGACTCAATTCCACTCTAGTTCTCTTAGTATCCCCCTCGACACCCATAAGTTCACTCACTCACCATTATTAGTATTTTAAAAAAAGTTGAATTTAAATGTAAAAAATAATGATATGAATAATATAATAATATGATTATTTTCGAGAAGACCTGACCTTTGAAAGATGCTTCAATCAATCAATCAATGTTACATTATATTACACATTACACAATGAATATTATTATTCATCGGAATGGCGTGAGGGGACTCGGGAGACCAAGGCAATATAGCGGGTGGGGCCCAGGGACGTCATGGTGGCGGGGCCCGCGGGGGCAGGTGAGGGCACGTGCGGGAGGTCATAATAAAAGAGCGAGGGGGCCCGGCGGGGCCAGCAGTGCGCGACGGCGGGAGGGGGTCAGGCCGCGCACGTGGGCGCAGCAACCGGCAGTGAGGTGGTCCACGTCCGTGGACGCGTGAATCCTGACGCTGGAGCGGCTTTTGCCACGTCAGCGGCCGACCGTCACGTGCCGGTGGACGCGCGGAATCACGTGCGGCCCCTTCCTCTTTCCTTGTTTTGCTTTTTCGTTTTTCTTTTTCCTTCCCGTGTGTGCGTGGATTTTTTGTGTGCGCGCCTCTCTCTCTCTCTCTTCCTGTCTCTCTGCCTTCTGTGCGGCCGATTCATCCCTAGAAGCTTAGAACCTCTCTCTCACAGTCCCCCAACCTTGAACGTTTCCTCTTCGGGGTCTTCAGTCCCAACCTTCCAGTTTCCATTTCTGTGTCGCTCACAGTGCAGATTGCGTCATTCCGCATCTTCATAGGAGAGGTTTACTCATTCGGTAGTTAATTTTGGGGTAGATTCCTCTTCCCCTGTTCAGTTTCTCTAGGAAGGTATTGGGTGGTTCCCCTTTGTGCTTTGTTTGAGCAGATAGCTAGCTCTTCCTTCCCCTGTTTCGTGTAAGTCTCATTTTCCCTTGCCTCTCGATTTGTGACATTCCTCATTTTCTGGTACGGGGTCATCAATCGCATATCACAGCTTGGTCTGGCGCTCTTCTTTGGCATCTTTTCCTCTTCTTCGCCGTCGCATTTAGGAATCCTTGAGCCTTGACCTTGAGCTTCAGGTGTCCAAGGCTTGGATCGTCTCAGTTGATGGGAGCATTACTTTGGGTTGCTTTTTGGGCTGGCGTCCCTCAGGCGTGCTGCCGAGCCTAGGACTGCTGGCACATAGTACGAAGTTGGCCTGCCATAGATCACGGAATAGAACATGGAGTGAAGGTTTTTGCATATTTGCTTGGTGAACTGGCTGAAGCTGAATTATGGCTCAGCTGGAGAATGGAGCACAAAGTACAAGGATTTCCTCAAGCCCCCAACAGCAAACGTCGACTTCGTCCAGCAGACCACCCTTGGACCTGCATGTTCTCGACTTCCAACAAGGTTCTGCAAATGAAGGTCAATTCTTCTTCGTAGATCCTTTCTAGTGGACTGATGGGCTAGTATCAACCCTAAATTGTGTTATCATTAATATAGCAGGCAAGGAAGCAACCGTCCATGATTTCTTGTGTCTTGGTGGTAGCAAGAACACATCTTCATCTGTGGCGAAAGGTAGTCCACATTTTTCAATTTTGAGGAATGAAATCCCTAACTGGTTGGGGCTGGCTGGATCTGTATTTTTCTGTTTAATGTTGAGCCTGAAAGGATTTTGCAAACAGGACTAGCGTCTTCAGTGACTACACAGGATCTTCTCCAGCCACTGGAGAAAAACATAAAGCCCTCTACAACCAGTCTTTTGTCACATGGGCTTGCAATCAGTGCAGGTCGACCTCATGCTCCTGCTGCAGAATATGTTGCAAGCCAGCAGAACAGCTACAATTTGGCTAATGGGACCTTAGATTTACCGACAAATGTTCGGTATAAGAGTGAAGGACTTGCAGAAGGAATGAAAGGTATGGTTTTTCTTTTGTAGTGACTGATGTTAGCTGGTCTTATGTGTCTGGCTCTCCATCTACTGATTTTTTGTGTCCCAATTTAATATTGTTCGGATTCTAATGTTGCAGAGAAACTGGAGAACCTTGCCCAGTGGTCTAACATCCAGTCAAAGTACGGGCCTTCTGAGATAGGCTATACTTCTAAAGCTCTTCTGACACAAGGATTGCCTCCAATAAGCAAGTATAATTGAAGGCCCTTCAAACCTTTAGTGTACGAATTATACTGTGAGAATCTCTATGCACGTGCAGCTCAGTTATCATAATGGTGTTATGGTGCAGGCAATGGCAGTACCAGCAGCAAGCTGGTTTAGA
Source organism: Lygodium microphyllum (assembly GCF_053477565.2). Lineage (NCBI taxonomy): Eukaryota > Viridiplantae > Streptophyta > Polypodiopsida > Schizaeales > Lygodiaceae > Lygodium > Lygodium microphyllum. The sequence goes on along the minus strand of NC_141139.1, from coordinate 14,889,420 downwards.
TTTGCCTGATCCTACTAAACGGACATCAAGGATTCCTTCTGAGGATGATGAGGATGACGAAGATGAAATGTTGGATCATGCATATAACACTAAAAGAGAGAGCTTCTATCAAAAAAGTAAGTGCTGTAGAGACTTGTTGCAATGCTAGCTAGCATGCTTATTTGTTTTCTGCTTACATAGAAAGTGTGTGCAGCAAGTTGTCTAGTTGTCTTAAGAACACACACATTTCTTATTCTCAATACTGCTGCTTCATTTCATCTGTGTGAATAGGATGTCCCACATGTAGATTTGGGAGAAACTTTTTGTTTCAGCACTGTTACTTCGAACCCTGGGCCATCAGAGTTCAAAAGTGACACTTTGCAGCCTAATCTTTTGTGATACAGTTGCATTTCATTGTGTGCCTACAAAGAAAATTGGGGTCCAGGGTAATCTTCCTTCTTATGTGCTCCAAGTTGCTTTACACAGAAAGCAGGGCTTGCCATAAATGTAGTATGTGAAGTGAGCTGTTATCAAAGCTCGTGCATTTGCTGGTCTAGTATTAAGGGACTCAGCATGTCATGATTTGTGAGGACATGGAATGTTAACATTTCAGTTCTATTTGGCAAAGAGAGCAGGGCCAGTAATTTGAGTGAGATGCAAATGCAAGCATTCAGCAGCAGGCAAAGGTGGCGATGCACATCCATCCATCCATCTATCCACCATCACCTGCACTCAACACATCGACGGTGAAAACATTTTTAATCTGAGAGACAATTTAGAGGCACTTGGTGACAGGTGCTAGAGAGCCTCAAGTACAGTATTGCAAATGGAGTTGCAGGCCTTCTACTTCAGGCAAGTGCAACTTTCACAATCAGTTGGCAGCCATGGATACAATTGGGATGGCAGATCCAAGGAAGGACCACAGCCCAAATGCATGAGCAACTCGCCGTGTACTTTCTTTGAGGTGGGTTTGGTGTTGGCAAGCAGAGCACACATAAATTGCTCTGCACCTAGTTTAAAAGTACACAAAACTGATATCTGGCAGGTGGTGCATCTAGTGGTGGTTGCAGGCTGTTGTGATGGCTCTGCAGCTCAGGTGCTTCAGAAGCAAATAAGATGCATGACACTTCAGATTTGTAGAGCATGGGTGAGCTTTGTGTAGACAAAGTGGCAGATATCCAATGTGGCATGACCTGTGTTCTGCATTTTTGTGCAATGTGGCTTTTGTAATACTGGCATCTTTGACCTGGCGGGCTGGTGGGTGATGGTGTTGTCAACAAGCTAGGTAGCTGGTGGCAGCTCCTAAGGAATATCTGCCTTGACCTCTGATCTTTGTGGCATTGACTTGGTGACAACTGCATGGACCTGACTGCAACCTTCAAGCAGCAAGATCCTCACACATTAGTGGGTTTTCTTGTGGGATAGAGGGCGTTCTCGCGCAGGCTATCCCCTTGGCATGTCTTTGAAGCTAGCAGCTGCTAGCTGCTGTATGCATGGACTGATCTGTACCAGAAGGATTTTTGTCCACCATCTTCAGCTTATTTGAGGCTTTTGTGTGGTATTCAAGTTTTGCACATGTGTTTCACAGAGTATGTGGTCTTTGTTTTAGTTTCTACTAGGCCAAAACGCCCTGTGTAGGAGTTCCCTTTGACACATATTGAATATGTGTCCGATGGTTCTTATGCCTTTTTATTTATTTTCTATGAGACCATCTTGTTTTGTTCTTGGTATGTACATGGCTGTGCCACTATGTTGCTTCAGTACTTGTCTTCAAGGTAAATGAGGTTCAATATTTTTGGATTGTGGGGTCTAAGCGATATAGATATCTCTTGCATATTTGCATTAAGTCTTGAGCATTAGTACCTTATTCCTTCATCTTCAACAAGATTTGGATTGTGAGAGGGGCTTGGTTTTCTATTATTTGCTTGGAATTTTCTAGCATGGTAGGTATTGCTCTCTCCAATGCACTTATGTTTGGAGATCCATCATTTTTGGGAATGGTCTTCACTCATTTGTTGCACCTTAGCATGTTTTCTCTTAGGCAATTGATTGTTTTTCCAGGTTGTGATCTTCATGGATTAGGCACAAGTAACTGCGAAAATGAGTATTGTAGTGGAGGTAGAAGAACATGGCTATTGAACACAGAAGAATGAAAAGTGAAGGAAAGAACACGAGAACTCAAAGAATGAATGGGTAGGCAATGGAATCCATAAGATGAACGATGCATCCTTTTCACGCACGGTGTGTGTTTACTTGCAAGTAATTGATTGTTTTTCTAGGTTTTGATCTATATGGATTTGGCATGAGTAACTGTGAGAATGAGTAGAGCAATGGAGGTGGAAGAATGGTTGCTAAACATAGAAGAATGAACAATGAAAGAGAGAATACCAGAACTCAAAGAATCCATAAGATGAACGATGAGATACCGTACAAACCACATAGTTGATGGCATGTGGGATGACTAGTAGCATCTCCAATTTCCTTCTCTCCAAGTGGATGTGATTTGATAATTCGAGAGTGGAAGAGGAGTGGGGTATGTATAGATTATAGGATGAGACCTGAGACTAATAGAGTAGCCATAAAGGCACTTGGTCTAGCCTAGCCATTTTGTAGGAGAAGGTGGCTTTGCTCCTTCACACATAACCATAATTGAGTCAATTCGAGGGGTCAAGAGTCAATGTAACAACTTTGTCCATTAGCCGAATAGAACCAACCATGCCACTAAAGAACATAGTGATCCTCTTTGCATTGATCATCGTCGTTAAGCAGTATACATGACCACCAGTGGAGTAGCATGACACTTCTCATCTATGTAGCACAGAGATGGGGCCACCAAAGCCATTGGAAAGGAGCTATTAAGAAGACTCGATGAAGCATGCTCGAAACCACCATCCTTTGGAGAAGACTCTAGCAACACTAGAGATTTGGATCAAATTTGTGAAGCTTGGAACATTGCTGAAGTAGAAAATGAAGCATATGTAGTTGAGAATCAATATCTAAGTAGCCTTCAAGCTTGGAACATTGTTGAAGTAGAAAATGAAGCATATGTAGCTGAGAACCGATATCTAAGCAGCATCCAAGCTCAAGGAGAAAGCATTAGAATAACAAGGTTAGGCGATGGTGAGATCATCTCAAGTCAATTAGATAGTATAGTCATAGTGAATAATAGTGCCTAGAATCTGAGAGGATTCCTCTCCAAGGATTTGAAGCTAAGAACGCTCTCCAAGGATCCCCTCTTCCGCTATTGATTGAGCTAATTTCCCAACAATATTGGGAATATCAAGCTATTCTTTGTAATGAGCAATCACAAAATCCAATTTGCCCCTTTATCAATTGCACATTTAGGCACAAATAGGGTCTTAAACACTTTGTATGCAGATCATAAATGACCACCAACATCATAGCTGCATCAATATGTGCTATGGACACTTACAATCTGTGCTCTATTGTATTGTATGTATTTGTTCGATTTAGTACGACCACACCCCTCCCTTTTTCCTCTTACCCGTTTTAGTATGAAAACTATCCCTTTGTAAGTTGTAGCACATGTTGTGCATGTAGCATATGCAATACAAGTTTTTGCTTGTCACCCTCATGTGTTCAACTTACATACTCTAATGGCATTGTTGTTTTGGCTTTATGCATGTGCTCTATCATTTGTAGTTCGAAATAATCAAGTTAAATTTTTGTTTTTCGTAGTAATATTGTACTCTACCTTACAAAATCTTAAGGAACCATTTAGTATTCTATTTTATTGTAGCTTACCATATCATACCTTTTGTACAACTATAAGCAACACAAAGCTCCAAATCACTCCTTGCAATTGCATGCAAATCACTCTACATATACACCCAATATCTCACCTATTTCGTTGTCCATTTACCAAATTTGCACCAATAATCTTCTTTAATCACAGAGGCATGCATGTACGCATTCCAGTGCTGTTATGAAAACCCTAATCCTTGTTGGCTACAGGTTGAGAACATCAAGTTAGGAATCCACAACACAATCAAGCCCAAATCTGAGGTTGAAGTCTCCATTTTTTTTCTCTAGCTGGCACATGTACCAAGCATAGAATGGAGAGAAGCAGCAAGGGAGAGAAAATTCTGCAATTTGGCTGTCAAACAGTGACCATCATCCATTTCTTGCACATAAACATATCAAAACCACGTCACCTTGCCCTTGATCATGCCTTTAATGCAGTTGCCTACATTAATTGCTGCTGTTCAGTCCAATCTGGCATCTCAAAAGAGGTCGTCAGCATCATGACCAGCCCACTGCTGTTGCCTGCTATTTCAGCCCCTATTTAGGGAAATCAGGTCACCTACTATCCTTTGGCTCTAAAATACTCGCCAAATTTGGTTGTCCTGCTGCCATGGTGCTACAACATCTATGTCTTCCTCCAAAAGTGAGATCTCTACTCTTAGATCTACCCCAAACAGCTCTACACAGCCTTGCTTGGCACCCAAACTGAGCCAATTGGCAAGTGTCAAATATGTCCATATAAACTCAGCCTCTAGACTTAATTTTCAGCCAATAATAATTAACTACATTGGGAAACATTTCTAAGCCCAAACTTTGTATTTGGCTATGCCCAGTCTCAATTTTAAATTTCTAACCTCTTTGGACCTAAAAGTGTTAAAACTCTCCGAGTCTCCGTAAACCTTAGTCATTTAAGTCCCTAGGCCCCATGACACTAATAGTCATTTCCAAGGGAATTCAATGTCCTTGATGAAGGTTTGTGGGGAGAAACACAGAGTGTACAGTAAGCACTGAGACAAAGAAACTCAAAAACATTGAAGAAAAAGTTGAATGAATAGAGGATGAACACTAAATCATGTTGAATGAATCATTCTGATACAATGGAGTGGAGCTTAGAGGTGATTGCGCATTCTTGGTTGATCGGGTGCTACCACTTGAAAGGGATCTGCATTGTGAAGGGAACGAAATGCAGTCCTTTGGGCAGAGCTATCAATGAAAAGGAAAATAGCTACTCTATGGAGGGAGCAAAACATAGTCCTCTGAGTAGTGGAATGTCGAAGTAGGCACCGAAAGAATGAAGGACAGGAGTAGAGGGAGCGAAGCGCAGTCTTCAGGAGCTATTAGAGATAAAAGATATACTGAAATCTCTTTAGGATTATGGCTACTATCAAGGCACTAATAGGCAGCCCTTCAAGAGTGAAGAAAACACATAAACATAGGCATCTATTGTAGAGATGTTGTAACTTGTTGTAGACGGCTTGAAACTCTTGCAAATGCAGCCTTCGTAAAGTTCTTGTTCGTTGGGAAGTGTTGCGTTGCTATTGGGGTAGCAATGGTAGAGCTGGAAACACACAATAATGATGAAGATGATCTATTGTAATAGTCGAGGGAGGACTAAAACCAGCAAATGCAGCAATAGACATGATGAAGAATAGGCCATCACATTGCTTGCATAGACTCAAAACACAGCAATCTAGAGTGTCTGGAGCTGATGACAATGTAAAAAAGACCTCCATAATGAAATCGCTTGTTGGTATGGTGTCATGATCGGTTAGACAACAACACCAACTAAGATATTCTCTAGGGTGGGAGTGTGGACAGCAATGGTAGAGGGCTGAGGTTGAAGGTGTGATGAGGGAATGATGAAAAAATGAATGAGAGAGTAAGTGTGGAGTGTAGATGGATGAATGCCCATGCCCTATTTATAAGCACGAGTCATTAAACTCTCTAGGGTGGCACCCGTATCTCTTGGGTGGTGCCTAGTCCCTAATAAATCATTCAAGTAAAGTCTTTTTGGGGCTATCAATGGAGACCAAAATAGGAATTAATGTGATACAGTGAAGTAATGACTTTGGTATCTTAACAAGAGCTGCATTGATTGGTTATCTAGGGTTTCACATGGTGACTTGTTACTTATTTGGTAGGCATGGTCCTTAGAGTTGTCCACTTATTGATCTTTCTTGAGCGAGCTTTCGAGGTAAGGTCTTTTAACTTATTCAAGGGGGATTCTTGTGTTTAGGGGTGCGTTCTGTATGAGAATGAGATGGATCCATCTAATTCATCTAGTTTGGTTGGATTTGTAATGATTCATTTGGGATCCATTCTTTGGACTAGATGGTCAAAATTCACCATTGCCCTGTTTGACCTTATAAGGCTCTTGATAGTTGTTTCAACCATTTTTGCGTCAAGGCTGTTTTGCTGCTTGTTTTTTGGTTGGCTTTGCTTTAAAACTGCACTCTCCCACTTCACTTCACTATTCTAGGCACTATCTCAACCTCTCAAGCTTTACACCACCTCCACCTCTTCCTTTCTTACCACCTCTTAGCCTGTGCCTCTTTTTTCCTCATCTTGTGCTGGCTACCACCTTCTCTCTCTTTCTCCACCTCCATCTCTCTTATCACCTTCTCTATCACAATACCTAAGACTCTATCTCATGGGTAGCTACTCTCATGTTAAAACAAGTAACATTTACTAGACTAATCCTTAATTTCCCATGTATTTTTTAACGGTTGTATGAAACACCAAATTTTATCTAACATTTTTAATGTTCATTTGGTATCCTACTAAGTCCATGGATTGAACACATTAAATGAATCGTATCTAACTACCATGCTTATGTTGTATTGAAGAATTTTTTGCTATTCTATTAAGGGCACTAGTCTTCATGAAGGCTTGTAGGTTCCTTGTCATCTATTTTTTCCATTTGAGGGGGGAGGGGTGCGTTTTACCCTCATGGGCTAAAATGTAGAGGTTGTGATGACGTGATAGGTTGTATGGCAGCAGGTTTGTGCAGGAACAACAATCGCTTGGTTGGGATCATCAGCTCCAAACTGTGCGAAGAGGGTTGGAAAACAGGCGCCAACTCATGTAGACATCAATGGATAGCTTCGCCTTAGATGTCCTTCGGAAACGGGGTGTGGGCACCAAGCTGAAACACTTGAAATTTGCAAAAACGAGATTAAAGGCTGAATGCAGGGCAATATACTTATTTATAGAAAGTTTGGGCCCTCCCAAGTGGGTTTGTGCTTATTGGACACAGAAACTCTCTAGGATCGTGTTTCTTTTAAATAAACTAGGTTTCTTCATTAATTAAGCAAGTTTTGGGGCTGTTTAAGTAAAGCTAATGCATTTTTAGCTCAACACCCCCTCTCAGGCCCAACAACAGTGCCACGAGAAAGATCTTTTACCCCAAGGCATCCCACCCCAAAGTTGCTAGAGCATTGGACAAAGGGTGCGTGCGGCTGTTTAATGGTCTGCTAAGACTATAGAGGCGATGGTTATTTTACCAAGGGAGCCCAAGTGATCACCCCAAAGAGCACAAGGTATCGGGCAAAGGGTACACATCGGCTGCTTAGTAGCCTACCAAGCCCTACAAAGGCGGATGGAATTAGCTATGGACAGTGTTTTTTTTTTTTTTTTGAATTTGATAGATTTAGCACTAAGTGTGGGTTTAAATCGGTTTTCATCCTATTGAGTATCCGTGCCCCAAACGAGAGAATGATAAAGGATGGTCACCCAAGACCTTCACAAAACAAGCACACTATCCCTACCATTATTGGGTGTCGATGAAGAAGAATAAGGCAAAGTTGTGGATATAGCAAATATGTGAAGCAAGTAAGACAAGCAAGCTAAGGAAAAATTGCCTCAGAGACTGCCATGGATATGCCAGAAGTGGAGCAGCGGTGGAAGCATAAACATGTGCTGAAATAAACTGCTGAAACACAAGACAAAAAGAGAAAAGAAAGAACATGATACAGATGAGAACTCAGATGTATGCACGGGAAATGGAATCCATATATCTGAACACGAGACAGTCGCATACAACAGTGAGTCACTGGCTGCGTGGGCACTGGCACTGGCACTGGCACTGGCTCCTCTCTTCACAGTCTGCAGATGGTGAAGATGAAGTGACTGACTGAGGAGGAGCCACTGAGTATAAATAGGCTGAAAAAGTGGGGAGCAATAATGCTGGTTGGACAGCATTAAAGCTGGCCGACTGGTGCATAAAAATGCCCCAATGGCATAAAATGCCACACCAGAAAAAACCTAAAATACCTAATAAAAATACCCAGCCCAGACCAAGCTCAGACTCACACATGAGCTGACAAATACTCTGCTAACACCCTCTCTCAGATCATGAGTGATCTGATACAATACAAGAGTACAATGAAAAGGGATCAGAAACTATATAACATAGAACCAGCAAGTAGAACCATGGATACCCAAGCAGTGGGTGATCAAGCCACCACCAAGGTGCCTTGGAGAGAACCTGATGTCAATGTCGATCGTACCAAACACTTGAAAATAGAGAAGATCATAGCATGCCTCTATGTCCATCATCAATGTCTCGCAGTAGCATACAAGACCATCCTGTCAAAAATGCCTCTGAACATAGGTGACCATGGATTCCCTGCCTTTGGCCAGACCGCCAAAGTGTCCCCTCATGTGAGCTCCAGACGAAAGCCTTCCGCTCTCTGTCAGATAACCAGCTCAGCATGAACCTGGATGTCAATCCCAGCTCCAGGATTTGATTCCGCCAGACTGAAGTCGATGCGTCAGGGACGTCCCTCTCTGCAACATGTGCACCTGTATAAAAATATAGATGAGGCGCGGTTGCCCCATCTGAACACCCGCTCACACTCCTCTCTGGCACAAGAGAGTCGTGAGGGATGACCTCATCACTACCACTAGACAGCAGCCGAGGACGGGGCCACCAAGCCCTTCTCGTGATCCGAAGAAGAGGATCCCTTCCGTGCCTTGGACTTCACCTTGTTTGGAGGATTGGAGTCGGAGTCTGATGAAGGAGAGGACTCATCGGTAGAGTCAGCATCCCGCTTCATCTTCTGCTCCTTCTTCCTGGTAGCCGCTAACTTCTTGCAGTCCTTTCGCAAATGTCCCTTCTTGCCATAGTGGTAACACTGGGCCTTTGACTTCTTCTTCCCGTCACCCCTCTCTGAAGCTACATAAGCCTCACCTCCATAATGTGCCGGAAGCCGCCCCTGTAATCTCAAGGATGCCTCATGCTCAAGAAGCATCGAGGTCATATGTGTAAAACTGACAGGAGTCGATGATGTCTGCGCCCGCAAAGCATTGGCCACTCCATCAAACTCCGGGGGGAGCTTGTAGAGGACCGTCCCGACAAGATGCACCTCGGGAAGAGCAGATTGCATGTACTGAAGCTGGTTCCGTACCTGCGTAACACGAAGAAGAAAAGACTGAATAGTATCTTTCGGCTCAAACTTCATCTGCTGGAGTTGGCCATAAAGTGTGACGGCCCGCATGGTGGAAGGTGCCTCGTACATCTGTTGCAACTTCTGCCATACTTCAGGAGATGTCCTACAGGAGGTAACCGCTGGTAAGACCGCTTTAGAAATACAGCGAAGCAACGCCGAGTAAGCACGGGCATCGTCCGAGTCCCATGTGAGCACCGCTTCCTCATGGTTGTCCTCATCAAAGTCTTCAGGAAGAGGAAAAGGACGGAGAGGTCGAGCAATAGCTCCACAGACGATGTACCATAGTCGCTTCTGCACAAACCAAGCTTTCATGACAGCACTCCATGTGAGATAATCAAGTCCATGTAACTTATCATCAGTGGAAGTGCACGGAGGAGCCATATGGAGAGGATAAGAAGAGAAGTAGAGAAGAGATGGAATTTAGAGAGGAAACACAGCCAAAACACAAGCATAGACTACAGAAAATGAGAGTTCACATGTAATAGAACCCAAAATCTGATCAATAGAAGACAAAATCTGCTGCAAAAAGTCAAAAAATCAGTCAAAAACTGCCAAAAACAGAGAAAACGGCCTGAAGTAACAGTCGCCCAGCCACGAGAGATGCTGAATCAGCAAAATGTAGGCTGTAAACTGGAGAAAAACAGGTAGAAAACTGTCGCCAGCAGCTGCGGATGAAAAACGCAGGCAGCAGAGGGTGCGTAGGCAGCAGAGGGTGCGGCGGCAGCAGGCGATGGCAAAACTGCAAAAAACGCAGGCTGAAAATAGCCCCAAAACAGGTTGCTTGGCTGCAACAGCAGTCGTCTGATCAGCAGGGGTACAAAACAGTCCTGAAATCAGCAAGAAAACACAGCAGAAACACAAATCCTGAAAACTGATACCATTTCAGAAGTGGAGCAGCGGTGGAAGCATAAACATGTGCTGAAATAAACTGCTGAAACACAAGACAAAAAGAGAAAAGAAAGAACACGATACAGATGAGAACTCAGATGTATGCACGGGAAATGGAATCCATATATCTGAACACGAGACAGTCGCATACAATAGTGAGTCACTGGCTGCGTGGGCACTGGCAGTGGCTCCTCTCTCCACAGAGTCTGCAGATGGTGAAGATGGTGACTGACTGAGGAGGAGCTACTGAGTATAAATAGGCTGAAAAAGTGGGGAGCAATAATGCTGGTCGGACAGCATTAAAGCTGGCCGACTGGTGTATAAAAATGCCCCAATGGCATAAAATGCCACACCAGAAAAAACCTAAAATACCTAATAAAAATACCCAGCCCAGATCAAGCTCAGACTCACACATGAGCTGACAAATACTCTGCTAACAGGATAATGCCACGAATATGGTGGATCCAGAGTCAACCACTCTAAAAGACTGAAAAGGGATAAATGCGCACAGATGTATGTTTACATGAACAGAATGCCAATGCATGGGGTAATGCAAAGGGTGATGCAAGATGTCATGCTCACGCAAGATGCAATGCAACGGTGCTACTTGAACAATGTCCTCGTTGGGAAATTGTTGACTTGCCCAAGTGCCCTTTTACAATTATATCATCGTGACAGTGTGGATAAAGTTACAAATATCCATAATACAATACAAAAGAATAAACGAATAAATGTCCAAAAAACTGTAAGCATAATCATTGTAACTATCAAGAGAAGTAGCCATTCCCTCTCAAACTGGAAGGAAAAGCAAGAGGGAAGCACCTTTGTTAATCTGAAGTAGGGGATGGTGTATCCAAATCGATCCTGGGTAACATATATTGAAGAACCGGCCGGTTGACCACTTTGGCGAAAATATTTGCAAAATTGTTGGATGTGGACACAAACTCTAGGCAGATAATGCCTAGCTCAATGTGTTTTTTGGAAAAATCGAAGTGGACTTCCACATGCCGCGTCTGTGGTGTAATGACTGGATTGCCCGCAAGGGCAATGGCACTTTGGTTGTCGCAGTAGATGACTGTGGGAGAGTCGCATGGGAAATGAAGTGCCGCCAACAAACTCCTCAGGTAGATGGCCTCGGTGGTGCCATAAAAAAGAGCCCGGTACTCAACCTCGGCCGTGGAAGTTGCCATTGTCTCTGGCTTACATCGTGTATGTTAACTGAGTAAGCTAAATTTGGCCTTGTATGAATTAACCAAGGAAGTTTTTCTACAACAGAGCGATAGGTATATGTATCGAAGGGCTGTCCTAGGGTATCCTTCGATAAGTGGACAGTAGGATCAAGAGACGTGACCATAGGCCGTGTTTGATCCGAAGTGTGTTGTTCCCCTAGTTGCAGTGCGTACTTCTGCCGTGACACAAAAATGCATCCCTCAGAACGAACTACCTTCATTCTCTAAAAATAAGACAACAAACCAAGGTCTATCATGTTAAAAGTAGCACTAAGCTTTGCCTTGATGTTTGCTAGGGCAGCATAATCTTAGATTGTGATGAGTAAGTCGTTAATGTATAGCAGGATATAACTGACCCCCTTTGTAGTAGATTGAACATATCAGTTCGAGTCACAAGGGGTAGAATGGTATCCATGAGCTCGTAAAACCTCATCCATCCTAGCTCAATGTATTCTTTGGAAAAATGGAAGTGGACTTCCACATGCCGCGTCCGTGGTGTAATGATTGGATTGCCCGCAAGGGCAATGGCACTCTGGTTGTCGCAGTAGATGACTGTGAGAGAGTCGCATGGGAAATGAAGTGCCGCCAGTAAACTCCTCAGGTAGATGGCCTCGGTGGTGCCATAAAAAAGAGCACGGTACTCAACCTCGGCTGTGGAAGCCGCCATTGTCTCCTATAAACATAAACCAAAATCATATGTCAGGTCATATGAGTAAGTGTACCGTAAATAATGCAACACAAGAAGACATGCAATCCAATGTGATATCCTAGGTGTAGTGAAATACTAACCGAGTATGCTAACTAAGCTAGCTAAATCTGGCCTAGTATGAATTAACCAACAGGTTGTGTCTGATCCGAAGTGTGTTGTTCCACTAGCTGAAGTTCGTACTTCTGTTGTGACACAAAAATTCATCCCCTAGAACGAACCATCTCCATTCCCAAAAAATAAGACAACAAACCAAGGTCTATTATGTTAAAAGTAGCACTAAGCTTTGTCTTGATGTATGCTAGGGCAGCATAATTTGAGATTGTGATGAGTAAGTCGTTAATGTATAGCAGGATATAAATGACCCCCTCTGTAGTAGATTGAACATATGAGTTCGAGTCATAAGGGGTAGAATGGTATCCATGAGTTCGTAAAAACTCATCCATCCTATGGAACCAAGATCGTGGTGCTTGCTTCAACCCATAAAGAGCTTTCTGCAAGCAGAATATCTTATTCCTTGGGTTCCTTGAAGGAAAGCTTAGTGGGTGCTCCACATGGACTTTTTTCTTCAAATAACCGTTCAGGAAGGCACTCTTGACATCCATCTGATATATCGGCCAACTGTGGTGAGCGGCCAGCGCAAGAAGCAAGTGGAAAGATGTCAATCGCGCAGTAGGAGCAAAGGTCTCTTCATAATCGATGCCATGCTTTTGTCGAAACTCTTGCACGACAAGGCGATGAGCCTTGTACTTATCTAAAGTTCCATCAGCTTTTAGCTTGGTCTTGAAAATCCACTTTGTCCCGATGACTTTCTTCTGGCTTGGATGATCCACCAATGGCCAAGTCTCATTTTGGTTAATACTCTGGAGCTTCTTCTCCATGGCCTCTCACCATTGAGAGTGTTGAAGAGTCTCCTGCCATGTATTCGTCTTAGAATGCGCTATATAATCGGCTATAAACAGTGTCCCAAATGAAGCCTGATGAGCAAACCAGGTAGATCTTCTAGATCTCTCCGAAGTGGAATCTGGTGCTAGGATCTCCGAATCCCGCATGGTTTGTTGGTACCAGCGAGGTAACGAGTCTCTTGGAGGGTGCTTGGGAGATGAACAATCTGCAGGAATGTCAGGAGCAGAAAGTAGACCAGGCTTAGTAGGCATGATATCTGATGATGTGGAATGAGGAATAGGATCGGAATCCTGAGCAGAGGATTGCACGATATTCCTCTTGTCGAAATTCAATGTGTCTCCTAACGATCACCTTGTTTGTCCGAGGATTGAACAAATGATAGGCTTTCGCTTCAGAGGAATATTCGACAAAAATAAGGAGATTAGCTCAAGGAGTGAGGTTTCCTATCGTATCATCAAGCGTGTGTGTGTAGGTACGACACTCGAAGACTCTGAAGTGGGAAATGACAGGCCGAGAGCCAAAAAATGCCTCATACAGGCTCTTCTAAAGAAGAGCCGCAGTCAAGCACCGGTTGAGGATGTACACTAAAGTGTTAACAACCTTGACCCAAAGGCGCTCAGGAAGCTCTGCTGCGAACAGCAAAGAGTTTGCCATTTCCATGACTGTTCGGTTCCTATGCTCTACGACTCCATTCTGAGAGGGAGAGCTAGTAGAGGTGAGCTGGCGAGAGATGCCATGCTTCAGTAGAAACTCGGAAAACTCGTGGGAGATAAACTCACCACTGCTATCACTCCTCATGCAACCAACAGGACGACAAGTTTGGTTATGAACCAGCAACACCCAAGCAGAAAAATAGGTAAAAGCATCGGACTTATGCTTGAGGAAGTACACCCACATGTATCTAGAATAATCATCCACTATCAAAAAGAAGTACAATGCGCCATTCAAGGTGGCAGTGGATGTTGGCCCACAAAGATCAACACGAATCAATCTAAGAGGCTTCTTATTACGATGTGTGGACTGCTGAGGGAATGGGGTATAGTGCTGCTTTCCGAGCTGACAAGCTTTACAGACATCGCGAGCTAGTTTTAGGCGAGGAAGGCCCTCAGCCAAGCTGATGGTTGGATAACTCATAAAGAGAGTCATAACCAATATGCCCTAAGCGAAAGTGCCAAAGACACTCATTGCTCGTAGGCTCCTGAGATGTGGCTAATGCCTAGAAGCTATGGAACACGGAGCCCTCGGCTGTCGGCTTGGTCAGAAAGTGTGTCATGTGGTAAAGGCCATTAGGTTGTGCCTTACCCCGAGCAATCACTAAACCAATATGAGAGTCAAGGATCTCGACTGTGGTCACTTTAAAGAAAACGTCTTTTCCCAACTGGCAAAGCTGTTGAATAGATAACAAGTGCACCCCAAGTTGGGGGACATGGTATACATTGTTCAGCGAAGCCAGATTCGGACCCTTGTCAGTGGCAAAACCAACGCTACCTTGAGCTTGAATCTTGACCGAGGAGTTGTTTGCTACGCGGACTTGCCCGGCTGCAGGGGCTCGGGTACGAAAAATGTCCTCTGTAGGAGTCATGTGATGTGTAGCTCCATTGTCCACAATCCAAACAGTAGTTGAAGTACTCGACTGTGACGAGTGGATCTCTGCGGTAACCTCATTGGGAGGCAACTCATAGATGTGGACAAGACTCGCAGTTGTTGTCTCTATGGAGATGATGTGGACATTTGTAGACTAATCAGACAAGCCCTCTGGAGTTGAGAGCATTGTCGATTGAAATGGCTGAGCGGTGGCAGTATGAGTCTGACCTTCAAATTGCCCCTTGCCATCACCTTGTCTCCCTTGCTGGGGGTTGCTCAATTGAGGGGCGGGGGTTGGAGACTTAGATTTGGGTGCTATGCCTCTTGCCTTTAATTGACACTTGTCGTCAAAATGACCAGCCTTTTGACAATGTAGACAATACCTATTCTTTTTAGGTATATTCTGCCACCCTTGTTTGAGTTGTGACTAGGAGTTCCCTTATGATTACTCGGATTGATTTTGTTTTTGATTTTGAGTGGAGGTTTGATTTTGTTTGCCCTTCCCTTGTTGCCCCTTCTGAGAATGAGCAACAAGAGCCCCCTCTAAGAAAGAGTTCATATCAAATTGATTGAACAACCGTGCGTAACGCAACAACTGATACTCAAATTCATAGAAAGTAGGCATGGTAGGCTTTGAAACTATACCTTTCACAAAGTTGAAGTATTTCTTGGGAGTTTGTTGAAAAACAATGTGACTTGATCGTCAGAGGACTTGGGAGTTCCCGTAGTGGAGAATTCGGAAGTCACTGATACTCAACCAACTTGACTTTCAAGTTATCCCGGTCAGTGATTTTAAAGAGTTGGAGCTCATGATCAAGATTTATACGACGGGTCCTATCCCAAGCCGCATAGCGGTCAGTCAAGTGTGCCCATCGTTTTGATGCTAAGTCAAAATGTTGAAGTTGAGAATGAAACTTAGGCAATAGGCCTTGCATCAACTCAAGGATAGCGGAGGCATTCCTAACCTTCTACGAGCGGACAACCTCGTATAGAACAAGTGCGGGATCAGGTTGGGCTTCCAGCCTCTGTACAAGATCCCATAGGTTTTGGGAGTTAAAGACATGTCTCATCAAGTTCGACCAAGTGGTAAATTTTGACTCGTTAAAACGAGTCTTATCATTGAAAGCATGTTTGGTAGAAGATGAGGTGGAACCATGAGGTGTTGGGAAAGTGGGATAAGATGGAGGTGGAGGGTAAGATGGTGGTGGTGGGTGTGTTTGATAGGAAGAATGAGGGGGAAAAGGTAGGTAGGCAGAAATAGACTAGGAGTGTCCAGTGAGTGCCGATTGATGCGGAGGCACTGGAACATGAATGTCTCCATAAGGGAGATGGAGACATTGGGACACGATAGCCCTATCCAAAGGCTGGGGCACAATAGAATGACCAGGAGGTCCACTAGGTAATGCTATAGAGGCAAGCTGTGGTACCAACTGATCCACAGTTGGGAGAGACTGGGGAAGATACCCAGGCTGCAATGATCCCGAAAGTGTGTGAGAAGAAGGTGGAACACCACCTGACTGAGGAAAGGATGAGGTCCTGAAGGTGGTGCCTATGTTTCCATAACCCCCCGGTGCGGTGTGATGTGCAACATGAGGTGTTTGATAGGGGAATGTAAATGGTGTAAAGGGAAGTGGAGGAGCAGAAGAATGTGGTGGGATGGGTGGGTTTTGAATTTGTGGTGTGAAAGGTGCAGATGCATTTTGTTAAATTTTTACCATTTAATGATTGAAAATGAAATGACGATGCACCATGCAATGCAGAAATAGGAACACCAAATTCATTCTGATTTTGAGAAGTAAATTGAAAAGAAGGAAGGGTAGAAGAAGAGATGCTTGGTTTTTTCGTATAATCCCCACGACGTGTGTTAACATACAAGAATTGGTCCTCAAGAGAACCTTTTCCATAGTCAATTGATTGTATTCTATCTTTCTCATGATTTCTACCAGCATATTGCAACGTAGAAGAGGTAAAAGACGAAGGAACAAAAGGTGGAACAAAAGATGAATCTAAAGTACCTTGTACCAGAGTGGACGAAAGAGGATGAAATAATGGAACATACTCCGGATCTCTTTCTCCAACAGGAGGGCCCATCTTTGAGGGAGGTCTCAACAACCTTGCAATATCATCAGATTTATGCGTATCTGAAGAGAGAAATTCATGCATACCTTCATTGGAGTATCTTCTCTGAAGGGCAATCCTTCGATCGAGCTCCTCAATCTTCTTTCGTCTAAAGTCCATGATCACATGATATTCTTCAGTGGAAAGCTTGTATAACCTTTCTTTCGAGTTGTCAGCAGTGTTTTCCACCATGTACTTTGTGGAGCAAGTTGTTCTATCCTCTCACTCGGTTCTTGGCATAGGTTGTTTTGGGGACTGAATTGGTGTTGATGTGTTTGAAGTCATTTGAACCTATTGTTGTTTTTGCTTCTTGCGGAGAGCTTTCAGATCAAAGGCCTAGGTTTCTCAGAGAGTACCAAGCTTTGATACCATGTAAAGAAATACTCTGACACAGAAACACAAATAACAATTATACGACAAAGCATAGATTGATAAAAGAACATAGTTAGGGTTAGGGTACTCAGAGACAATGAACACAAAAAATAATTGAAGTGATATAACTGCTGAATATACAATGCTCATGCGGCAACCACACTATGTAGTGAATGATTATTGAACCTCGAACTCTTGTATCTCAAGGATCAGGGCAGGGGTAATGAGTTGGTGAGGTGGACAGTTTCGACTGAGATGTCCTCTGCACAGGGTGTGGGCAGCAAGCTGAAACACCTAAAATCTACAAAAACGAGATTAAGGCTGAATGGAGGGCAGCATACTTATTTATAGAAAGTTTGGGCCCTCCCAAGTGGGTTTGTGCCTATGGGACATAGAAACTCTCTAGGATTGCGTTTCTTTTAAATAAACTAGGTTTATTCATTAATTAAGCAAGTTTTGGGGCTGTTTAAGTAAAGCTAATGCATTTTTTTGCTCAACATGAAGAACTTAAGAAACTTACCCATTGTATTGAAAGTACCTAGTGGAAACTTAAAATGGGATTATGGTTTGACAATGTTATTGATGTTGGCTCCCTTAGTGGAAAACCAGCTAAACCTATCATGGGAAGCTCTTATTATGATGCTGCCAAACCAAGAATACTTTGGGTGCTTGCTAGCTCCATCATTGTTTGTTGTAGTTCTCTTGTTCAATCTCTTGGTTTAGAGCAGATATTACTCTAGAAGGATCAAGAGCTATGAAACTAGTCTTTATAGATGCAATGGGTAATATGCAAGCACTTAATCACAAAATTAGCAAGACACTTCACACAGAGGGAGTTAGAATGCTCCTATCCAAAGGGATGGAAGACATATTGGCCCCAAACCTTGGTGCCCCTAATGATACTATAAGATTATTGAGAATTGCTTCAATTGGATACAAAGAACTTGAAAGTGCTTTGGAGCTTTAGCCACTAGCAGTCCGTAATTAGCAACTTGTTATTTAGTACCTGCTCTCAAAGATCAGCCTTCCTTGCTCTTACTAGTTGTGGCTCTTAAGCATTAGATTTAATTGTGTTTGCCATAAAACATGCATTCTTTGCATAAAATTGAAGAAAGCACCTGCAGACAGTCCAAGATAACTGCCAACAGCAATGTTAGTGACCTTTGAGCAGAGAGGAGGATGCCCACAGCTTGCATGCAACCGACAACAAGTTTACATCGTCCAAAGCAGCCCACATTTGTTATTAGCACAAAACCCTGTGCGGCAATTCCTCAATGTTGAGCAACCAAAATCAAGGGCTTCAATCAACACAAAATATGCATTTAAACCTAATTTAGATTCGCAAAAACAACTCCAAAAAGAATTATACATTACACCCCTACGTAAGGAAATGTGGTCATGCATCCTCATCTATCATTTGCACATTTAGTGTGCACTCTTATCATTGTTGTCCCTCCTCTTTGCTAGGCTTGGCTACCCCTTAGCAAGTAGGTTGCCGCCCCTGCTTCTAGTGATATGCATGGTGCGTGTGGTCGAAGTGGGGTATCGAGTAAGGATGTGGATTGCAATAGTCACAGCTTCAGCCCAAAGACATTGAGGTATCTCTCTATGCTCCATCATGGTGTGAGCCATATCAAACACACTGTGGTTCTTCCACTCCATTATGCCATTCTCTTGAGATGTGTTTATGTTTGCAAACTCCTAGTGGATACCACAATATGCACAAAACCTAACAAGGTCATTAGATACAAATTCTCCTCCCTTATCCAATCGTAAAGTCTTCAGTTTTTGATTTGATCATCTCTTCTTCTCAAAGAGTAACCAATCCTTGAAGTGGGAGAAAGCCTCTGACTTTAGCTACAAAAAATAAGCCCATGTCATCTTGCTAAAATTGTCCACAATTAGCATGAAATACAAGCTCCCCTTAACGGACTCCGTCTTCATAGGTCCACATAGATTTGTAGAAACAAGCTCCAAGCGTGCTAAAGATCGCCTCTCGAAGCCTGCTGGGAATGGCATCACGATGTTGTTTTCCATGAATGCAAGATGCACATGGCTGTTGGGGTCACCAAAATGTTCAACGTATCTCGAACAAACTATCCCTTAAAAGCTTTTTGAAGGTAATCATAATTTAGGTGGCCGAATTGAGCACTCCACAAAGTGACCAAGGCAAGAAGATGTAGAGGACCCCTAAGATCCAAGATTTCCACCGCAAAGGAAACCTACAGTAAAGAACATTAGACAGAGTGAATTGGAGAATCCGAAACTCAACCTCAGAAGAGAAGCCACTAGCTCCGTGGATCCATGCTGGAAGGAATATGAAAGCCTCGTCACCAAGTCACGGCTGAACCTCCGAGGTCCCAATCAAGGTGGTACCTGAAGATCCTGGGTATCAGTGGAAGAGATGACTGGTTGAAGACAGCCACCCCAAGAAAGTAGAGGATGGGTGAAGAACTTCATGTGGAGTAGGTTCCCCCTCTAAGGTGGGAGGTGAAGGGGCCCCCGCTGAAGTCGAAGAAGTAGATGCCCCCTCTGAGGGCAAAGAAATAACATCCTAAAATCAGCTCCGAATAGTGTGTGATAGGTTGGAATCAGGCGCCAGACTGTTGTAGACAGCAATGGCCAGCTTGGACCGCGATGTCCTCCGTGTTTGGGGTGTGGACAGGAGGCTGAAATACTTGAAATCTGCAAAAACGAGATTGTTTTCTGAATGAAGAGTGATCAGCAACAGTCATTCTGCTGTAAACAGCTGCAAACGCGGGTGGAAGGTTGGAAACATGCGCTAGACTGTAAATGACAGCAAGGGACAGCTGAGACTACAATGTCCTCCGGGAAAGGGGTGTGGGCAGCAAGCTGAAAACACCTGAAACCTGCAAAAACGAGATGTTGATGCGGTGGAAGAAAAAGAGAAGTGGATGCCGAATCCACCATTGGTCTTTGCCTTCACTGGAATGGAGGATCTTTGGCGCTGTTTGAGCTGATCCAGCTTTGATACCATGTCAAAAGATGACATACTAGCGAGACAGTAGGGTTGGTGGGGAGAAACACGGAGTGAACTTGGCAAACATGGAGAAGAGAAGAGAAGAGAAGAGAGAAGAAACTCTGATGAATGGAATGATGAAGATCTGAATCATGGAGTGAATGTGATACGAGGGAACAAGGGTGCTGTAGCATAAGAAAGATGATGAAGACAACCACGAACCATGAACTGCAATATCCTCGTGGAGGGGTGTGAGGGTAGTGGAGAGGCTGGAGAGAAGAGGTGACGGATTGAATGAATTGGCCGTAAAGAATGAGTGAGAGAGTGGCCTATAAATAGGCATAGTCAGTCTAGGATGGCGCCCCTTTTTGGGGCTGCAAACCCTAAACGCAAAACGCAAAAACACAAAAATGCAAATTGCGGGTGAAGGGTTTCTCAACACTCCAAAGCTTGGACTCTATATGAGAGGTAAGAAGAAGAGAGATCAAGGCAGAAGGAGACCTTAGCTTGTGGACTCCATTCTCCTCATAACCAGAAGTAAGTACTTCTCTTGATTTATCATCAAGAATCCGAAAGGAATCCTCATCAAACTCAACCAAGAGGCCGATGATACAAATCTTGTGTATCGAAAGCAAATGATAACCCGAGCTTGGCACATAAAGCACTTTTGAAGTATGGGTACCACCTTGCCCATTTGAATTAAGCTGTATATTACCCCTCCCTTGAATAGGGATAGAAGAGCTATTGCCACAGTGAGAATCTATCCATGCGAAGGTTGTAAATATGCAACTCCTGTTGCAGAAGGAGTCATTTTACCGAGAGACACCACTATCAACAATCCACTAGAAGCCCTAGGAGTCGTCGTCTCAATCTCGTCCAAGTGGAGGAAGGCAGTTGATGAGGGAGCAGCCATTGCTCTTTGAAGACTTCTCCTTCTTCTCCTTGTTAGGACAATCCTTCTTCCAATGACTTGTCTTGCCACGGATGTGACAAGTGGAATCCTTCTATTTGTCCTCCTTTTGTTCCTTCCCTTTCTTTTGGGGGGACTAACTTGTCAATCCCTCCTCTGACCGCCCTGAAGCTATCAAGGTGGGGTAAAATGCATTGAATTGGGGCGGTAACTAAAAAGGAAGAGTTTGCCATGCCCTTTGAGGCAATCACCTTCCTTGCGTTCTGGACCTACATTTGCAATTGCCAAGGCTTATTGACATGATCCCACATAGAAGAAGACTTGTTAGGATTCAAAGTCCTCATCTGAACCTCCGGAGAGACCCACTTCATCACTATCATTTGATTGTACATCTGATCAAGCTCCACGATATGAGCAATGACGCTTGGAGTGCAGGAGAGAAAGAGGAAAGAACAAATGCGAGCATTTAGTTTATCCCACTGAGCGTGTATCTTTGTCAACTTGGCTTTCTCATCTATAGAAAGCTTGGAGGCATCATGAGCTATAGGACGATCTAAAGCCTTGGTAATGAGCTCCACCAAATCATAAGACTCCAATATGGCAAGTATCATTACATGCCATATGCGGTAATTCTCCCCATCAAGCTTTTGATCTAAAGGAAGAGTGGGCAACAGGGGACCGTATGGTCCATAATAGCTTGAAACTCCACGTCAATTTCAATTGACATTGTAAATGGAATGAGCTGCACAAAAACAATGCCAGTCCCTTTTGACTCTGTGCATGGTGCCGATGCTTGCTAGGGCTTTCTTTGCTTGTCCTCAAAGAGTTTCACTCGTCGGAGGTGATGAAAACTCAAAATCTGCAGGAAAAGGTTGAAAACACAGCCTTTCGTTCACGAATAGCAAGGACTTGCAAAAAACAGCAACTTTGCTCCTCCTCCGTGCACAACTTGTTCATTGCAGCCTCCAAAGATTGAAAACTCAAACTTTTGTTTCGAAGAATCCTCTTGATAAGGTCTGCCCACAATCAATCAGCCCTTCTATGCTACTTTGATACCATTTTAGAGTGCAGTGAATGCGGAAGCAGATGGACAAGAATGAAAGAAAGATGAACATGAGAGAAAGGGAGAGAGAAAAGAGAGCAGAAAACTGCGGTCAACCTATGTTGAAATGAAGAGGGCAGATATACAAGGGCTATTGATGTATCCTCTCGAGTTCTCTCTCCCACCAGCACCTAAAAAGCAAGTGAGAGGGGTAGGCTGCCAAGTAGGCCTAAATAGGAGGAAATAAATACAATAAAATAATATATGCGGCCAATAAAACTAGCCAACTTGATCAAAAAGCTGCCGACTACATCAATAATGAATAAAGATAATCAGCGACTGATCCTCCAACTGCCACATGGCATCATTGCCTGTCTGATGGAACTATCCATATAGTTCTACCCGTACACTGTGCCTACTGAAAATGCCATTGATTGATAGGAATAATAAATAATGCCCTCCAAGAGTACCTTGAAGAGAATCGACTGCACCAATGGTAACCTGAGGAATGCTAGCCCAGGGGATGACTGATCTCTAACACACCTTGCTTGCTGCCCATCCCATCTTGGAGGCTGTGTTTTGACCATTTGACTGTTGCCTATCATCATTCACCTCATGGTGGCTGTGTTTTGGCTTGCCTGCTGCTGCACTTTTGATAGAGGCTATAATGAGGCAATAGATTGTTGTGTATTGTCATCCTCAGCCTCAACACTTTGTTTTGAGGTCCAACCTGCCGCTCTACTGCTTCAGCTCTTTGCATCAGATTTGTACTCAAACATTGGTGGTTTTCAGCTCTCGAGGTCCATACTCGGAGTATGACATGCTCCAACACAATCCCTCAGCCCACCCCCACGAGAGAGTGGTTGTTGGACAGTCTCCACTCCTTGCACTCATTTTATCTATGTCTCTTCCTTCCATTGTTTATCTCGTTACTAGATTCATTATCGGATTCTTCTTCTTCTATTGTGTTTTGCATTCTTGCATGAGGTCACTATGCGTTAGTGGCATTTGTGTGTGCGCAATGTTTTCTTTGCAAACCCTAGTGTATCTTCACATGGTATTAGAGCTAGTGCTTCTCTAAAGATTATCTTGCACGCCTGTGTGCAATTGGGGGCATTTGGTTGGTGAGAATGGCTACCTTTGTGTTGCAGAGGATGTATCACTTTCAAGACAATTGGTGATCCAATGACTTCATCTTAGGTAGACATGTTGTCAAGTTCGTATGATCCATTCTATTTGCATGAGCCAAAACTCCTCTCTTCACTCCTATCATGGATGAAGCAGCTACTACTTTGGAGATCCAAACCTATACCAATATGCGAATGTAAATATGGGAGGCTTTAGATGCTGCAAAACACACACAAGTATGCATGCTACTTTACCTTCTGTTTTGTTATGTTTGTTGGTGCTTCTCATTCTCGAATCCCTTCCATCCTTCCCTCCTCAAACATGCATTTGAGTTCTCTTGCTTGTGCTTTTAGAAGCTTATGATTAGACTCCATAGTTGGACCTTCCACCTTAGATCCTATTTACTCTTTGTATTGCATTGTAGGTTTAGGATCATCTCTAGGCTCTTTTTTATTCCCAAGGTTAACATAGATCGATCTTCTCTAGGTGTTAGGCCATCTCTAGGTTTTACACCTTATCCACAAGTGATTGGCTCTTTGCAACATGCTGCTTTGTTGTTAGGAATGGCACTTGCACATGGGCATACTTATCTTTGTGTGGTATCGGTTTAATGGTGCAAGGGGGTTCCTATCTCTGTTGCCACATTCAACTATCCCCTTTGCCTTGGCAGCTTTACGTTGTTAGACACCTTTTCCACATGACCGTCCTTTACAAGGGATCCTACCTTGAGTAATTTATTTCCAAAAGAAAACATAAGACCCATTCACTTGGGGTATCCTAAAGAAGATATCCAGCACCTCTTGGAACTTAGTAGGCTGTTGGGCAGTCCATCTTGACACCCTAGGTCTGATGCCTTGGGTCTCTTTGGGGTGGAACGGTTTGAGTACTTGAGGGTAGAGTTATATACTCTGTGCCCACTTAGGCAACTTTTTGGGCTTGAGAGGGGGTGTTGAGCAAGTAAAATTAATGGCTTAATGGTAGATAAATTATCATGCATTTGGGCCCAGTTTAACTCCACAAAAACAGCCCCAAGAAAGAACCACATAAGAAAATATATTTATTTGGTGGTGAGACAAATGCCCAAAAATCTTCTGACAAAGGACATGTTGTGGGCTGTCCTACACTCTCTTTGATTATTCCCTCATTTTGCCATCATCTTTCTTCCACTTCAGGTGGCGGCTGCCTCTATCTTGTTGGTTGCCACCTGCATTCAGTGTGCTGCCATCCACTGCTTGCAGGTGTTGCCCCCCTGCCTGGAGTTGTCACATAGCATGGTTGCTGCCCTGCCTGCTAGAGGTGGTCATCAGCCTCCTGGAGCTGCCACCTACCTTGCTTGGAGGAGCCATCAGCAGCATCTTTGGCCCATCACCTGCTGCCCAGCCATGTCATCATCTTCATGCTGCTGTCTGTTTTCTTCTGTGCAGGTTGCATTTACAATAGCAAAGAGGGTGACAGCTCTTTATTGTTGCCATTGACTAGGTTGCATTTGAGCCAACATAGCTGCATTTTACTGCCCCGGAGTGTTTAATGACATCTTGCTACCTGGAGGACTATGTTTTGCTTCCTCTATTGCTGCCCACATCATCAACATTGGTGGATAGCTACACCCAAGACCCATTCTCGGAGGTCAACTCTCTTTGGGCTCTTTGTGCTCACCCATTGTATTTTGTGCATATTCATGCTGCCTGAGAGTGCCTCGTTGCTACCCTAGACAATTGGTTGGCTCATGTGCCTATAAATAGGGATCTGTCCAGCCACCTTGCATATCCCCACAACCATCAGCTGCACCTTCACCCTTGCTGTCCACCTACTACCAGCTGCTCCACCTGCTACCAAACTTGCTGCTGCCCCTAGAACAGCTGTGGTTGCTGTCCAGCAAGCCACCCTTCTGCTGTATAGCTGCTGCCCAGCCATTGCCCTGTGGACGTGACCTGTCCAGGCTGCGGGTGACCTGTTTGGAGCCTTCTGTATAGCGTTTCCAGCATCAGAACAACCGATGTCATCATTGAGATAGTCTGCTGTGTTTTCACCTGTTCATGCTCCTGCCCGCTTCCAGGATTATCCATACAACTTCATTTTCTCCTTTAGAGTCTGCGTTTGCTGATGCCCACATCTTGAGACTGCTACAGCTGCATTTTCTTCTTCTCTAGCTGTGATAGCATCCTTTCACATTTGAGCTTTGTTGGTGTGCTGCTTTGGGATCATCTGAAGGCTGTCTCCATTGACTCCCTAAACTTAGCTCTCTCCTCTACACACACACACACACACACACACACACACACACACACACACACATATATATATATATATATATAGAGAGAGAGAGAGAGAGAGAGAGAGAGAGAGAGAGAGAGAGAGAGAGAGAGAGAGAGAGAGAGAGAGAGAGCAGTTTGATTTTTTCTTTATTCTTTGAACATATATTATTTTATTCAGTTCATTGAGTTATACCTTCACTCTACACTTTTCTGTTAAGTTTTTTTGAGTTTCTCTTTGAGTGCAGTTGTTTTGGTTGAGCTCCTACATGCTTTGTGTTCCCTTTGTAAACCCTAAGGTATTCTCCTCATGTGTACACCTACACAAATAGATATATACGTTCATAGAAGATGGCTACTAGCCTATTGTGTATGTGGTGCAACCATTAGCTTGGGATAGGAATCCTTATACCAAAAAAGAAAAGGAAAATTCTATTTACTAGCTTCATCCCTCACTTGTCAATCTTTAGCCCTTTGATTCATTGCTCAATCACAAGCTTTTCTGATTTAAGACACACCTCCTAAAATCCTCACTCAAAAGAGAGGAGAATCTAAAGATGGGAATGATCCTCCTACTTATATATTAGAATATGACAATTTTATGTGCACCACTTGAAAGAGATAGGAGAATCCAAAGCCAGAAATGCAAAATGATTCTCCTAGTGATGTGTGCTATCTAAAGGGGGAACAACTGCCCAATAGCATATCCACTTTGTATTGAAGTACAATGTGCAATCCCGCACTTCATGCCAAATGTCTGAGGAATACTCCGGTTGTTATATCCAGGATAAAGGTCTGTTCAGCCACGATTAACCACTAGCAATCCTGTTTGTGATGCCTTGATCCACAAACCACCTGCAAACCTGAGGTGTCCAGCATTAGGAATGCAAAGGAAAAGGTTAAAAAAAGCCAATCACTAGAAGAATGCCAAGTTCTCCCAGTCTTCAGTGCTACAATGTTTTGATCAGTTTTATGTTTTTTTCCTTTGGCAGCCTCTATACAAAATGTGATCATTACTAGTCTTCAAAGATGTGAGTTTCTCAGTAGTTTGCAACAACTATGGCTGAAATAAGCCCCAAGGTCATTTTCATTGTTGCCAACGTTCTTTGAAGATTGGTAAACTTTCTTTCATTAGACCTGCTCATGCTTGGCCATGGGGAGCAGCCCAAATTTTTGGTGAACAAAATGAGTGCTGCCATTTTCATTCAAACACTGTATTGCCAAGTTTCACCATCCCACAAGGTGACGGAGATTTTGCTGAGCTGAGAGTGAATGCAACAGATAACACATGCAAAGAGAGTAGAGAGTAGTAGAGAGGAGAGTGAGCATGACACACTTGATGCTCAGTTAAAGACTAGTGTACCACATTTTAGGTTTTGATAATATATATAAAGTACAAGAAGTGTAAGGGTGTGCTCACATCCAAACACTGTAAAAGGCACGGTGAGCCTTTATTCCCAATAACCTCCAACTTAAAGGCAACGTGCTTGACGGGAGAGAAAAGAAACATCTAAGTCTATGTATGTACAAAGTTGAAATACACATATACTATCCAATCCCCATCATCTGACGACAATGAGCAAACTGCTTGGTTGGGAGACCCTTCGTGAGAAGGTTTGCAGAGTTATCATCTGTATGTACCTTGACAAGCTCAATGCCCTTGCTGTCAAGTACATCTCTGATAAAGTGATACTTCACCTGTATGTGCTTTGTCTTTGCGTGAAAGAAAGGGTTCTGTGCTAGCATGATAGCACTATGATTGTCATAGTGGAGGATAGGAACCTTTGTAATATCAAGCTCTTTCACCAGACGTGAAAGCCATAAAGCCTCTTTGCATGCCTTCGTGGTAGCCATATATTGTGCCTCTGTAGTAGATAATGCAACACACTTCTGCAGTCTAGATATCTAAGAGACTGCTCCTTCTGTGAACATGAATACATATCCTGAAGTAGACTTCCTGCAGTTCGGATGGCCAGCATAGTCTACATCTGTAAAATCGACAACAGATGACTTTTGCTTATCAAAATAGATACACAAATCCTTTGTGCCCTTAAGGTATCTCATGATACTCATCACTGCTTCCCAATGCTTTTTGCCAGCATATGCAATGTATTTGCTAACCACTTCCATCGCAAATGCAATGTCACGACATGTAGCAACCATAGCATACATCAAGCTACCAACAATTGAAGTATAGGGTATCTTGGCCATTTCAGCCTTTCCATCATTTGATGTAGGGCTATCATCTGTACTAAGTTTCATATATAGAGGCAATGATACACTAATGGTTTCTCTCCCCTTCCATATTGAAACGTTCTAGAACTTTTGTGATGTCATGAGGATGTGAAAATTTGATGCTTTGCTTATGTTTAATTGACATTTGATTAAAGGATCGATCAAATGTGCAATTAAAAGATGCATATGTGTTGCACATGTGAGGTGCAAGCTACTTTTTCACAGTTGAAGGCCGAAGGACCTTGTGAAAAAGATGGGTGTCAAAGGCAAAAGTTGTAACAAGTTACACTTGTTAGATTCTAGGTGAAGTTTGGTGTGAGTTTGCCCCTAGGACCATTAATTGGCCATTAAGTGCCAGTGGTGACACTAGGGACTAGGCATTAATTAATGGATTAATGCTTGTCCAAGGGTCAATTAATGCATGTTTGGGTTGCAAATGGCCTAGCCAATTAATTTTTGGATGGGCAAGGTCAATTTTCTGGGCATGGATTAAGGGCTGAATTAATTTTCAGAATTAATTAATTTTGAAAATTAATTAAATGGCTGAAAATTGTTGAAAATAGATTAAGAAAGCTGCCACTTGGCAAAACTTTCCCATGCAAGTGGGGGAAAGGCTAAATAGGGCTGAAGGGAGAGGGAAATCTCGTTTTTTCATTTCGGAACTGTTGGAAAGAGGTGTTGGACTGTTGCTGCCAGCTTTTGGGGTCAATTCCCAGCCATTGGAGACCATTATGGTGATGGAGATTGCATATTCTTGACCTTGGGAAGCTGACAATTGCTGCTGATGCACATTCTCCTGAAGATCAGAGTCTCTGATGCTCCTATTGTTGTTGGTGCATTTGTTTGGGGTTGGTATAGTAGGGCAGCAACTGATTTTGTTCAGTTCTTCGCGACAAATCTCAAAATTTTCTCTCTCTACAACATTCTCTCATCTCCTTCAGCCTATGCTCAGCCATTCTCAGCAATTCTCAGCCATTCGGAGGAGATCTCGGCCATTTTTGGTGGGCTGATCTGTAATTTCTGCAGTAAACCCTAATTCACAGCAGAAATTAGGGTTTAGCAGCCACCTTGGGATCTGTGCCAGAGATTGAAGGCTCAAGGGATTGAAATCAGCAGTTGATAATGGTAGATTATCAAGAGATTTTAGGAGCCAGCCCATCCCAAATTGATTTGGGGCAGCATTTGGCCAGCCAAGGGTCAAATTGGAGAAGAAGTCTTGGGTGAAATAAGGGGCAAATGACCCAAAAGGCTTGTTGGACATTTATGACAGCAAGAGCAATTGGTTAGCAGGAGGAGATTGAAGAATCTCAAGTTGTATTTCTTCCAATTGAATGAAAGCTAAAGAAATGCTGCAAGGGGCGCCAATTTTGAAGCTAAAGAAATGCCGCAAGGGGGACCAATTTTGGGGCCAACAGGGTGTCTACTGTCCAAGAATGTTATGGTAAAGTGTGTATTTCATTTTATGTGCATTTATTTATTGCTGTGATCAACTCTTAAATCAGGTTGTCACCACCCATTCCAAGAAGGAAGGCTGGTCACGTGACATACTCTTGCCATGACAAATAAAGAAGACCCTTGATCTGTCTTTTGAGTATACGCATGCCAAGAATGTGATTTGCCTCACCAAGATCTTTCATATCAAAGCTATTTTGTAGACTCTGCTTCAAGGAGTCTAAGGCACGAACATCCTTGCTTGCAATCAATATGTCATCCACTTACAAAACCAAGAGAATAAGGTTGCCATCTGCTGTTTTCTTGGTGTATAAGCAGCGATCAACTTGAGAACGATGAAATCCCTGAGATTGCATGAATGTATCAAATTTATGATACCATTCTCATGGTGCTTGCTTCAGCCCATACAAACTCTTGTGGAGTTTACATACCATGTGCTCTTTTCTCGTTGCAACAAATCCATCAGGCTGTTGCATATAGATCTCGTCATGCAGATCACCATGTAAGAAGGTGGTTTTTACATCCATCTGTATGAGTTCCACGTCCTCAGATGCAACCAAGCCCAAGATGGTTCGCAAATTAGTCATTTTGACTATAGAAGAAAATATTTAATCAAAATCAATTACATGTTCTTGCTTGTACCCTTTAGCAACCAAGCGTGCCTTGTACTTGGGCAAAAAACCATAAGTGACTTTCATTTCGTAAACCTATTTGCAAGGTAACACTTTTTATCCTTTTGGCAAATGTACCAAATCCCAAGTGCCTTTCTTTA
Organism: Lygodium microphyllum; assembly: GCF_053477565.2. Lineage (NCBI taxonomy): Eukaryota > Viridiplantae > Streptophyta > Polypodiopsida > Schizaeales > Lygodiaceae > Lygodium > Lygodium microphyllum. The sequence continues at coordinate 14,859,652 of NC_141139.1, read as the reverse complement.
TGAGGGATTCCATCTTTGATAGCATTGCTTTTTGCCATTTCTTACTATCCTGTCTGTCCATTGCTTCTTGGAAGCATGACGGTTCACCACAATTTGTTAACATGACATAATCAGCCACATAGTTTACACCAGGAACAAATCTATCTGGTTGTTTTTGCACTCTGGTCGACCTACAGACCTAGTGGTCAAGATTTGGTGGCTGTTCAACTTGCAAATCTGCATTAACAATTTGTTGTTCTGCAGGTTTAGCATGTTGTACAGCTAGTTTAGGTTGTTTCAGAGACACATGTTCTTACTGAATTTGTGGGACATCATGGACTTGTTGATCATTTTCAACATCATTTCCTGCATTTTCAAGGACATTTACAGCAGGTATTTGCTGCTGTCTAATGGGCATTCTTTGCTGTCCTATTGGTATATCCTCTCGGAATACAACCCTTTTGACCTCATTTGTTCTTTCGGGTTGTTTGTGCATGCGATATTTCTGGAAGATAACATCATTGCTGCATACTACTTTTTTTTTCTTAGGATCTCATAATCGATACCCCATCTCACCTTCATCACCATATCCTAGAAAAATACATTTACATGACTTTGGCTCAAGTTTGCATTTGCTGCGTTCTTCCTTGCAAATGTGCACAAATGCCTCGTAGCCAAACACTCTCAAGTGAGCATACGAAGATGGCTTGCCCAACCACTCTTCTTGAGGGACTCCCCCCCCAAAGACCTGTTTGGTGACTGATTAACCAAGTGTACGGCTGTCATAACAGCCTCTGCCCAAAATCCATGGAGTAAAGTAGCATGTGACAGCATTGTACGGACCTTGTCTTGAGTGGTCTTGTTCATACGCTTTGCAATACCATTTTGGGGGGGATTATGAGAGGCAGTAAGCTCCCTTTTAATCCCTTTGTTGTCACACAAGTCTTGAAAGGCGTTGGACACATATTTCCCACCATTGTTAGAGCGAAGGCATTTTAATGTCTTGTTGGTTTGATTTTCAGGAAGTGTTGGAAATTTTTTAAATTTATCTAAGGTCTCATCTTTCCTACGGATTGGATAAACCTAGACTTTGCGTGTGGCATCATTGACAAAGATAATGAAATACTTATTCCCCCCTAAAGATAATTCTTGCATTTGACATACATCTGAATGTATCAACTCTAAGGATGAAGACTTTAGAGAAAGAGATTTTTTGTGTAACGTTTGAGCATGTTTACCATAAATACAATGATTGCACTGCTCAAAATCAGCATACCTCAAAGATGGTAAATAACCCAACGAGAGAGTACTTTCATTCTAGATTGACTCATGTGTCCCAACTGGCTATGCCACAAAGAAATACGTGGCTGCTCATTTATGGCGGCTACATGGTCATGCACACTAGATACATGCAAATGATACAATGTATCACTTTTGGACCCCTTGGCAACAATGCAAGAACCCTTACAGATTTTCCATTTGCTATCCCCAAAGGTGGTGTGATAGCCTTCATCATCTAGTTGCCCTGTGCTTATCAAGCTCTTCTTGAGTTGAGGTACATGTCTCACATTATGCAAAACAAACACGGAGCCATGTTAAAATTCAAGTTTCACACCGCCAATGCCTGCAATTTTACATGCATAGTTATCCTACAAGTGGACAATACCACGTACACCACCGTTGTAGTTAGAGAACCACTCATGATGTGGTGTGATATGAAAGGACGCACTTGAATCAAGTATCCAAGTGTACATATCATCCTCAGAATCTGCAGTCAATGAATGTGCACTCAAAGAAGAAGCAAAAAGTACATCACCATCACTGTCATTATCATGAGTGACTACATTAACCTCTTCTATTTTAACATTGCTCTTTTTGGCAAGTTGGTTGTTCTTGCTTTTAGCCTTATTGGCTTCAATGTTTTGGTTCTTGCCATTCTCTTTCTTCAATTGAAAGCAATCTGTTTTGTAGTGCCCTTTTTTGCCACAATGATGGCACTCCACATTTTTCCCATGAGATTTGTTGCGTGCATTGTTTTCAGAACTGTTGTTGTGTTGAAATCTGTCTCTATTGTGTAATGCATTAGAAGACTTGTTTGCTGAGTTATTCTGCCTATTGAGTTCTTCCATCAGCAAAGAACTCTCCACATTAGAGTATAACAGCTGAGCATTTGAATTACTCAAAGCTGTCTTGAAACTATCGTAACTTTCAGGCAAAGTGCATAGCAAGAAAGTAGCTTTGAACTCTTCATCAATATGGAAATCCAAAGCAATCAGCTGACTTAAAATTGAGTTAAACTCATTCAAATGTATAGACATGGTTGTACCTTCTTTCATGCGAAAGTCCATCAAATTTTTAAGCCAATAAACCTTGTTGGCTGCACTTTTTTGAGCATACAATTCTTCTAGCCTTCGCCACATTGCATATGCTGAATTCAGCTTCTCAATGTTAAAGAGCAAGTTGTCCGACACTGAGAGCTCAATGGTAGAGCAAGCAAGCTTGTCCAAGTCATCCCACTCGTCTTGTTCCATGTCTTCTGGTTTGATTCCCTTTGTTTTGATGGGCTTTACATGTTTCTTCTGCACCAAGACATTGTAGCATTGTTTTTACCGAATTGCAAAATTATGTGCACCCTCAAGCTTCTTAATGTGCAAAAGATTACTGCTGTCACTGTTTCCAGCCATAATTTGTAGTCCCAAATTGACTAACTAGTCACCAAAGGCAAGCCCAAATGTGACACAAGTAACCATGGTACACAAAAGTACCAACCAGCAATGAAAATCCCAAGATTGCAGAAATTTCGGATCTGCAAATAAATTTTCAGAATTAAAAGGTGTCTTTTGTTGCACTCAAGCAAATTTTGACACATTTAGAGACCAAGCCACGAGTTACATGGAAAATCCCCGAAATTTCACTACAATTTCTGCTCCAAAGGCATTCTCGGGAAAAATTTGACAATTTTGATCAAAAGCCCCAAAATTTTAGAGGATAATCCATTCAGATTGCATCAACACACGTACCCAGGTGCATTTGCACAAATTGATGAAATTTTGCAAAATCCCCAATTTTCTTAGGTCCAGTGTGCACGAATTTCAGTGAAATTGAAAAAAATTCACTAAAATGTGAAAAGCCCCAAAATATCCTGGGCAAATGTGCATAGATTTTGCAATTTTTGAGTCAGATTGTCCAGTTTTGCATTAAAGTCCCCAAATCTGGGAAAAGCCCCAATTTTTCAGGTTAGGCTTGCACACTGTGCATGTGTGAGCGAACACCCAGTTGTGGCAGGGGAACAAATTTGGGGGGAAAAAAAGACTGTTGACTGCCAAATCATGACCCGTGGCCCATTTGGTCACGGGTGACCTGTTGAACAGGTCGCCGCCTGTCCTGTCGGAGTGCCCGCTGAGCCCGTCTCGTCTGCCGCCTGGTCTTGGTTGTGTGCAGGTCCCGTTTAGCCTGCATTGACCTGTCGCCTGTCGCTTGCAGCAGGCACTGACAAAGCTGCCACCTGTCCCCTACTTGCTACGCGTGTTGGTCCGACTGCCTCTCTTGCACCCGCTGAATGCTGACTACTGCTGCGGACACCTCTCACTTGAGGTCGCTTGACTAGGTTGTCTAGCTTCGAGAAGCGTGCACTCCTTGAGCTCTGATACCAGTTTGACGGAGATTTTACTGAGCTGAGAGTGAATGGGACGGATAACACACACAAAGAGAGTAGAGAGCAGTAGAGAGGAGAGTGAGCACGACACACTTGATGTTCCGTACAAAGACTAGTGTACCACTTTTTAGGTTTTGATAATATATATAAAGTACAAGAAGTGTAAGGGTGTGTTCACACCCGAACACGGCCAAACGCACGGTGAGCCTTTATTCCCAACACAAGGGGAAGCTTAGACTTTATTCCATGTGCAACAGTTCCACAAGTGTGCTATGGATTTTCAGAATACAGCAGTGTAATATGTACATGTGTGAGAGAGAGAGAATTTCTGTTGAAGCTCCATCAGATGAAGGCAAGATATATACAAGCGGGAAGTGTTTAGAAAGATGTGCATAAATGACAGGGCTATGGATGCCAGCCAATGTGATCCTGTTGACTGGCACTTGAGTGACTTGACACACCATACTGCTTAATCACCATCCTTAACTGCTTCTTGCATTTAGTTTATGACCAAGCTTCGTAACTTTGCAGCCCCTTTTCTGAGTCATTGCCTCTCAATTGTCCCATAGTGAGCTGTGTCATTGACATGGAAGCAGTTACACCCATCCTTGATCCTTGGTTCCTGACACGGGCCTTAATGAAGGCTCAACTTTAGCACACATTAGTGTTACTTGTTTCTCTATCTGCTGTATCTAGATGGGTTATAATCTGCTTAAAATACATTAGTTTGTTATTAGCTTAAAACACACTAGTTGTCTAGATAAGTTATGAATAATGAAACATGTGAAACTGTTGGACTGTGCATGCTTCTTATAAGCACCTTCATGTCGTATGGAGTTTTCCCTTTACTATGTGATGTTTGTTTATGTTTGTTGGATATGCTGTGAGCTGCTGTATAGAAACACTAACAGTATTTATGTGGTAAGGCTCACTTGCATGGGTACTACCTGATGCAAACTACCTGGTTTAATTGAACTTGCAAAATGGTAATTTTCACAGATTAGCAAATTCCAGTTACCTGGTGGCAGGTTTAATGTCTGCTTTAATTTGCAGGTGACATAACTCAAAAGTTTGAAGGGAAGAATAATGATCTGAAAGGGGCTACTCCAAGGTCCAAGCACTCAGCTACCGAACAACGTAGACGAAGCAAAATAAATGACAGGTAGTGCTCTATCTTAGATTGCCTTAAAAAATTTCCTAGCAGCATGATCCTAACTGTTGATTTTTTAAAGTACGCAGATTTCAAACATTGCGGCAGTTATTACCTAATGTTGATCAGAAAAGGGATAAAGCATCATTTTTACTTGAGGTTTGTGGTAATCTTTTGCAATTTTCTGGACAGTTCTTGAAATGCTGTCCCTTGAATTGTATCCTTACGATTGCTAGGTGATTGAATACATTCAAATGTTGCAAGAGAAAGTAAAGAAGTTTGAGACTGCAGAGCAAGGACGCCAACAGGAAATAGCAAAATCTAGTTCCTGGGATACGGTAAGCATCAGTTTTTAACTCAGAAGATGGTGTGGCCTAAATGTTTCTGGCATGAACCGATATGAAGGCTACTGTTTGTCATATGCAGTCTGTTATGCAGAGGAACTCTGTATGTCGAGATTCAACAGCAAACACATCATACCTCCCCCTAGTTACTGCTGTAACATTTGACTCTAAGGAAGTTCCTGAATCAAATGGCTTCACCAAAAACCAATCAAGTCCCTTGAGAGTAACTTGTGAACATGAAGGGGCTGGCTCCGATTTCACATCAGGCATGGGCCAGGTTTTGGCACTTCAAAATAGAATGTCTCAAGGACCCCAAGCTTGTGCTTCCAGTTACGAGAGCAAAGCTGCACTCAGCAAGCCAATGCCAATTGCTCAACCTGCCTTTGACAGAATTTCTGCTCCTGTATTTTCATCCGTCTCACAAGGAACATCCGAAGCACATGCAATATTTGGTCATTTGGTCAAGCAAGAAGAGCAGGCTGCAGCAGAAGCCAAGGGCTCTTTCGATCATAAGGTGGAGGTAGGATCTTTTCCTCTTCCAGAAGCAAGCAATCAAAGTCGCATGGGGCCTGATGAAAGTGCCGAGCTTTTTAGGCCCAGTCAAGCTCTTGACATGCAGAAAACTGAATCTTCCTTGAGGGAGAGTGAAAAGGATGAAAGCAGACAAATATTGAGTGCTGATGGTTCTGTAGTAGGGCCAAAAAGTGAGCTTCCAGTGAATCAACACGAACCACCTATCATACAGGGCGGCGTTATTAATATATCAAGCATGTATTCTCAAGGGTGAGTGGCTCATTATGGATAGGAAGTTGATTGTAAGCAATGGTATTTACACAACCGACCAGGCTTTGTGTATTGGTCTACATAATAGACTCGATTTCATCTTGTTTTTATTACAATGAGGATTTCAGCCTCGTGACATACTGTATACTTTTGTGCTAGGTTGCTAGATACAATAACTCGGGCTTTGCAGAGCTCAGGAGTAGATCTCACACAAGCAACAATATCTGTTCAAATAGACCTTGGAAAACCTGGTGGAGATGTTGGAAACTCTAGGCAGGTATGGTACAATTTGCCTCCTGTGATGTTTTTGATACCTGCAACAAATGATTGCTTTATTGAAGACACTGGTGTTTTACGTTTGTGATTCTTTCGCAGATGGCAAGACTTGGTACAGGTTTCTCGCAGTTCAGTAACCAAGAAACTGGGTCATCCCCAGATTCTGAACAGAGAAGGAAAAAGCCAAAACTGGAAGCTGATGCATAGGTTTCTCTCTTGCCTTGACATTTTGGTTTGTCTCCATCATCACCCGGGTCCAGCACAACTATGAATACCATCAAAGTAGGTGAAGGATAAATGGCATGTTTATCCGGAATGTTTTCGAGCAGAGATCGGACTTTTATGTATAAAGCTCTCTTTTGCCCAAGTATATATATTTTAGGAAGAATGCCTTACTACTTTAGGCTTTAAGAATAGTGTGGACTCTTGAGGTCCTTTGCGGCACAAAATTCTGTGCATTTACATGGAGAGGTGAGAATAGTTAGTAGTCCACTGTATGTCTTTGCTTGGCTGGTGAGCTGCACCGTAACTCACTGAGTGTCAAGTATCTTTCTTGCATTGATTATTTTATCTCAAATAACAAAATGACAACGACAGGCCTTTATCCTCTTCAATCACTTCTGCAGTTTTTTGTATTATATGGCCTGTCATTATTTGCAGTCATTGAGATGAGTAATGAAGCAGTGTAAAGGTGGTGTATAACATCATGGGATTGAAGAATAATTTGACAGCAGGAAGGGTGGATTCTGTTGTGTTATACAGGCTCAACTGAATTCCTTGTTCATGTGTTTGTATATTGATTGACATAGAAAGAGTGTCATGTGTTTGTATATTGATTGACATAGAAAGAGGTGTCCAGATAAAACTTGTGCATCTGAAGTGCAATCCTTATTTGTATAGTTGCAGAATCTGGTTGAATGAAAATATTTGGCCGTCTGGGAGACATGGTTATAGGGTAATAAGACGAGAAAAAAGGATGTTTCATTAGTTCTCATATACTCGACACTTAGCTAGAGTGAATGCAAAAATGCCCAAGAGAACTAAAACTGTGTTGGGTTTCCATTATTTCAAGGTGGAGATTGAACATTGTGCTTTTTACTATTCCTTAAATTTCAAATAGTTTTTCGATTGTATATGTATATGCATCCTCTCTGTTGGAGTCTCTATAATGATTCGCCATTATGGCTTGGAGCTCATCTCTAACTTGATACAAGTTCAAATCACTCACTGAGACAAAAGGAGCAGTAGTATACTAGTTCTCGCCTTACGAGCTGGAGGGTTTTCACAAATGCATAAGTTCAGGGTAATTTATTGGTGATGTAATGACAAAATAACAGGCAATCCATAGAATTAGAGACCTTACTTGGTATATCATGGAAGAGGGCTTCAGCGGAATGGTTGCCCAAGGAATATCGATTTCCGCTAGTGTTGATTTAGCCCACTAAATAGTTCTTCCTAAAACTTTGATTTTCTTAAGCATATATGGGAAAGTAGGAGTGATGGCAATATCACTCAAGTTTAAAACCTTGTGGGTCAAGGGATTGTAGGACAGCGTTTGGACCTTTTGGCCTTTGGTTGTTTTTACTTAAATCCAAGCATACGCTCAATGCTAGGAGCTACAAGTGCCATAAAGGACCTGCTGGCTTATCGAGCTTTTGCATTGCTTGTAGTGTTTGAAGTGCAAAATTGCATTGGAAAAAGATTTATTGAACTAAATCACAAGATTGCTTTGTTGTGAGGTTCAATATATCTTTCGACGTTTCACTTAGCTAAATGTAGGTTCTCAAGTTGTTGCTCGAGTTGTGGTTAGATGGTTCATTGCATCACACTCCAATGAAGATTAGTCTCTATATACACATATGTGTGTCTTTTCGAATGTGGGTGATATAGCAAGACTAGGAAATGGGCATCAAACTTGCCTCCTAGTTAGAGAGCCCAACAAACTTAGCCTAGAGTTTGGAACCAACAATGTAATAGGTAATGCTTACTCGACAAGCGTTGGTGTCCCATAACACCATTCCACACCCCATCTTAAGTGCATAGATGTGATTGCCATTAGTGGTCACAGCATGAGATGCACAAGTGGACCTTGAGTCTTATAAATAGAACTCAAAATTGCTTTAACTATGAAGTGTTCAAAGTATGTTCACACTACAAGACTCCTTGTTCATCTTATCTCAAGTAGATTTATTCACACTTATTCCCTTAATGATCTAGGGTTATGACCAATGTCATCGGTGCCCATCTTGGATGTCCAAGGATGTAACACTTTCCTCTAATGAATGATTGCTATCCTTAACAATATCTTGAGGCATAAAATAAATGAAATTGACTCTTTCATGAGCGCATTTGTTGCCATTTTGTCTCTTCCTTCGGGCAAGGTTCCCACTGAGACTTAATACTTGTGATAGTGGTCATTTTATCATCTAGTTAACCACCAATTTGAGCTAGAGTGGAACCTTCAAATTGAGAAACTTCCTCCATCAAGATAATCAACTCCCCTTGTCCCTAATGTTCTTTCAAATACGTGGAACCCAAAGTGAATCTAAACGCTTTGAGGTAAATTTGAGTGTTAAGATGCAATTTATCTTCTTATCAAGAACCAATTTGAGCTAGAGTGGAACATATTGAGCATTATCTTCTAGTTGAGGGACTTCTTGGATCGAGGCAATCAATGAACCTTGCCTCCAATGTTATTTCAAATAACTTACATGGGTTTCTAAGGTGAAATTGACTAATAACATACACCAACTATCTTTATGCTAATCTATAATGGTTTATATTACTATGAACATGATTTATAATACATTTTGGTGCTCATTAAATTAGAACCCTTTGGTACCTTGAGGTACATTTGTAAGCCCTTCGAGGAGTATTATGTGATTAACATGAAACATAGCACGATTCTAGGTTGTTTTAATGCTTTTTTTTTGTAATTGTTAACATTTCTTGCATCTTGTGCAAGTTGAAAATTATCTATTGCATTTTTACTAGGAGCCTAGTATGATTGTTAACCATAGTATGCAATGTAATAGGAGACCATAGAATGGAAGGCAATAGGAGAGCAAAGTGAATTGATAAAGACGTGTGAAGGCAGAAAAAGTAAAGAAGTGTAAATCAAGCGAAGGGTGCAATGTATATAATTTTTTGTCAAAGCATGCAATCTTACAATTAATTGTATATTATTTTGAAAGCGAAGCGTAGCACCCATGTAAGTTGTAATATTTTTTGTCGAGTAAAAAGATATGTAGCTTGACAAGGGCACAAATACTAGCTTTCATTCACTTTTGTGGTAATTGGTGTAATCTAACATGTAAGCATACATGTGGGAAGATTAGCTAAGAGCCAAATAAGAGAGATGGGTGCCCAACTTAAGTGAAAGCTCAAACTCAAAACTCCATGTATAAAAATCGGAAAGTGAATGGATAAGGTCATTCTTGTGATGTGTAAACTTGAGAGCATGCTTCTTCTTTTTGCTTTTAGTCCATCTTCTTGTGTTTCATCTTGAGAATGAGAGAAAGTGAGAGTGAGGGACTTGAGAGGTGAAGCTCCTTCCTTTAGAGGTAGATTGGAAGAATGTATAGAATAATGAGTTTGGAGGATGTATAGGCTATGTCCCAATTTGTGATATTTTGATTTTGTTGCTAGGACACAATGGCATCGTCCATGAAGGCAAACAGTCTCTTATTCATACATCGAGATAGAAGCACTACTCGGAAATGCAATATGAGCATGGACTCCAAATCGGAGCTTCAAACGAGTGTGAACTAGAAAAGGACGGATGGAGTCGTTGAGAAACTTGATTTGATGTATATAAGAGAGTTATTGTAACCGTAGGAGTGAAACTTGGATTTTTTAAAATAAAAATTAAAAATAAGAAATCTAAAATTTTGGTCTCTGTTCAATAATACCTTGTGGGACGTGCGTTCGACATTCGAGCGAGAAAGAAAAGCCCACTCGAGTGTGAGGAAGCGCAATCTCCAAGCCAACACAACCGAGTCCCGAGTGGTGTGTCAACCACCATTCATTGTCCAAGCCTATTTAAGTTATTGCGTGAACAACCTAGTTGGGCCCACTTGGATAGAGTGTGAAGGCACCTTCCAAGTGCCATCCTCCAATCTGAGTGGATCCATATGAGTGACTACTCCTAGAGTGCTAGTGAGCCCAAAACAATCAAGCAAACAGGAGCCATATTGTAGATTCACCACAAGGCTACTACATCTAAAGAGCATAGTTGTGCCACAAGATTGCACACGGAAGTAGAGTCGGTGTGGGAGTTGGACATCCTACTCAAGTGCTCTCGGTTTATGATTCCATCTTGCTTTTAATTCTAGGCTTTCCATCCAATCCCACACATGTTTTAATTGCCCGATACATTTTGACACAATCCCACCCAGTTGCTCAACCTAATCAAACCCACCTTCTTGACCAACTACACGAGTTGACCACCCTTCCATCCTCCATAAGATTCGACTAGTTGATTTGGATTTCTACTAGGAATTAGGATGCGGTGTGAACCTTAGGCTTTAGCCAGAATCCCCATCGCTCACAAATACAACATGAAGGGTAAGACACTTGTGCCATGAGTTATCTTAGTAGAGCCCACACCTTCTAGTCATAAATACCTATTTGAGTTCTCTATGCATGCTACAAGCCATCCATGTAATCCGAGTGACACTACCTCGGAAATCAAAGTCGATCCTCTTTAGGCTAGTTTCCCAAACCTTAGACTAAGCCCAATAGAAGAAGGGGCAAGAGAAGTGAGAGTCAGTGAGGAATTAGGAGACCCAAATGTTTGGAAGGAACCCATGTGTATAATTATTGTGATATGACTTGTTGCACGTTGCATTGAGAGTGGGATTGTTTGTGCACCAAGAAATTGCATAATGCCACATTGGGCAAGAAAAGTCAAAAATCTGATTGTGCACTAGGCACTGGTAGTCGCATTAGTAAGAAAGGCTACATGATTGTAAAAGGAACACGACAAGAGAGAGATCAAGTGTACAAACAAAATAGACCAAACTAGAAGAACACTTTTAGTCACTACCTGAGTTGTAGGGAAACTACTTTGTCAAAAGCTAAGAAACATCAAGAAAACCAAGGAGCAATTGTATCCAAGCTATAGATCTCAGAAAGAAATCATGATGATGCAACAAGGGAAATCCACATGCAAATAATGAAAAAACAAAGGCCATAAAACTCAAAGGGGTCATTCTAGCCATCAAGGGCAATTGGGCTATGCAAGGACACATGTACTCGACGTTTAGACTGCACTTAGTCTAAATAGAATACAACATCATCATAAGGCCAACACAAAGGTGAATAAGTTCAACAACTCTGACATTGAATTCGATAAGAGTAGCATTGTACAAAAAAGCCATAATTCTAATATGCAATTCGCATTTGATAGTGCAGTTAGGGACCTAAGGACTTACATTCGGAAGGTTGGGGTTATAGACCTAGACCCAGAAGACAATGAGATAATACCTCCTACCTTACATTTAGGGTCAAACTTACAACAAAAAGACAACATGTGCTTGATGCTCTTATCAATAAGGGAGTGGATGCTAATATTGTTTCCTACGAGACATGTATTGAAATAGGCCAACCAGAGCTTACAACGACCAACACAATCCTCCTTATTCACATAGGAAAGAAAATACTTCTTAGTAGAGCTTTCATGCAAGCAACAAAATGTGAGGTAGATTATGCAATGCAATGGATACATCTGACACTCTTGAATGTGAGGATAATTACAACTTTCAAGAAGGGTGATCTTGTGGAACCGCAAGGGAAATGCAAGAATAAAATCCTTGACTCAAAAGAGATACCTAGTGAGAGAAGCAAGAAGATGCTTGAGCAATTACTTCAAGCACACCACGAAGAAAGATGACATGTTAGCTCAATTATTCTCCAAACACAGAATCTAAGAAGAAATGCCAACGATACAAGATAGACCTACAAAAACAATAGAAAACCATGAAGAAGATTGAACTCTCATTGGCAAAAAATATTAGCGGAGAGCCAGTATGCGGCAATGGGTTCCATAATACCTCCTGCTTGCTCAAGGGTACTATGCAAAAAATCCTTGGTTGTGGTTTCCCAAACCACCTGCAAGACCACCTCTATCACACCACATGCGGGTATCTCTTCAATGGAAGAAAGATAGACCTAAACATAAAACACAGTCTGAAAAGAAGTAGCAAAGGGAGGCAATGTTGAGTATAATCCCTAAGGACAGGCTATCCACAATAGCCTAGCAACATTGTCCAACGCCTGACCTAGGGAAACCCCAAGAGGAGACAAAAGGGGAAGAGATAGCTAATGAGCCATCCAATGCTACAATTGTCAAATTGGATGATGGCATAGAATCCCCTAAGTCCACACCTTCATTATCTAAGAGAAAGAAAAGGAAGCAAAAGAAACAAAACAACCACAAATAGTTGTTATTATAGAGGCTACAAAAATTGAATTCAAGGAAAAGAGTGAGAAGATGAAAGACATGACACACAACCAATGCATAGACATCCCCATTCCCGCTTCTCTCGAAAGCGCTAAGCTTGTGAGTGTTTCTAAGAGTTCCAAGCATTTTGAGCAATACGTGGTTCCAATTGTCATAGATAGAACTCAATCTATGGATGGCAAGGTGCATGATGTCCAATCAAGTGTGGAAAATAGAACATGCACACCCATTTGTTGTGACTACACTTGTCACATCTAAAAAGGAAAAAGACATGGTGGCCACTAAGACTCATGATAAACAAAAGAAACTTGAAAGCACAAGCAATCCTACACTCCTTCAATCTTGCCCCTCCTACCAAACTAAAGCCCAAATCAACTACTAGAAACCATGGCAGAAGAGCGAGCATGCTTAGAAAATAAGGACACGACTGAGTATCTCATAGAATTGGATGCTAGGTGAAAGTTGCTTGCATTGACGATGCTGACATGGGTACATTGTCTAAAGAACATGATGAATACCTAGGTTATCCACTAACTTGGAAGGATCAATAACATCTTTGGCGAGCACTGTGATGAGATTCTAGACAATCTTCTATGACATATCTCTGATGAGGAAGTTGAAGAATGCCACTTAATAGTTACATTCAACAAAGTGCTTTGTCAGCATCAACATAATGTGCTTGAGATCAAGAAGATCAAACAACACGTTGGAGGACGAAACCAATTCAAGAAATTGTGATTTAATACTTGAGTTTTGATGGCTAAACTTGGAGGCTAGCTAATGACTACCTTGGAGGAACGATGAGCCATATAGAGGTCTTACAAAGAGACCCAATCTATGTCTTCCACATACTTGCTAATGTCTATGGTATGGTTTTAGAAAGACCCACATTCTAGAATGTCCCCTACTTGACAGAATTCTAATGGATGAGAAACTGCATGTTGCTAGTCAACTATGACAAGGAATAGTACTACTTGATGTTGCACAATGCTTGTCCTTCCTAGCAAAGTCTCCACAACACCTTGATACTTGCACTACACTAGCGTATAATCCTGAGCTATACAATTGGCTTATAGCATCTCAAAGTAACATGGATTTGTAGTTGTAAACGTGCACATAAATTGATTATTTTTTCAATGATTGTGTACAAATCAACTAAAGTTTTGTTTGGTTATGTTAATTTTTACTAAACACACACACACACACACACACACACACACACACACACACACACACACACACACACACACACACACACACACACACACACACACACACACACACACACACACACACACACACACACACACACACACACACACACACACACACACACACACACACACACACACACACACACACACACACACAGAGAGAGAGAGAGAGAGAGAGAGAGAGAGAGAGAGAGAGAGAGAGTATCCTAAGTGACTATCAAGTAGAGATAACCACAATCAAGGTCAACACAACTAGATTCAAGTGGTACTTTTTCAAATAGAATCCTATCATGGATTTTGAAGCACATCAATTGCATATAATCTCATATTTTTATCAAGTGAATGTTGGATATTCAGATAATTACGTAGGTGGATCAAATGTTTGAAGCCACCAAGGATTGCCACTGAGAAATGAAGGCCTAGCTGGAACATGCCACTAGGAGAGACTTTAAAGTTCACATATGCAAAATCATGCTTCACTACAAGTGTGCCTCCATAGGCATTCTCTTAGCTACCCAACTAGGCACAATACCAAAAATGAGAAGACAAGCTCTTATCAATGGCAAGAGCTCCTTTATCAATCAAGCCATAATTTTAGTGATACCCCATCTTGAGTCCCATAAACCACACCATCATTACTTCTTCAATCTTGATTGGGTCATCCCTTCTTATTAAGAGCTCCCTCAAGTCTCTTGATCTTGCCATGTATTGTTCTTACTAAGGTTGGAAAGTCCTTCTGTACTATATTGTATTTCAAAAGATATTTAAACAAGGAAGAATAAACCAAAAAAAGAGAGAAAAAAAATGCACGCTCAAACACAACATTGGACCTAGGGGTCCTTAAGTTAGGTATGCCTAGTGGCCTTGGTTGGCCATCCTTGCCCTGCTTCCTAGTTCCCCAAGTAAACTTAGGGCACATGAAGGGCAAGACACACCTATGGTTAGATCTGTCTCCTTTCACTCACACAAATTATTACATTATTTTCCAATCTCTTACAGCCACAGCAACAATACAAGAAGCACGACAACTAGCATGTCATACGAGCATCGTGCAATGTTGCACTCCTACTACTAAGCATTGTAGTCTCTATTTATTAAAAGAAACCTTCATCATCATGTCCATGAATGTGAAAACCATGGATTGCACAATACTTCAAGGTTTTTCTCATGATATCCCATTTACTTCTCTATCCCTCAATAGCAATATTATCAACTTCCCATCACCTACCCATCAATAATATCTGTCCTACTTCATTAACGATCATCAAATTGAAGTCATCATGCTATCTTCTAACTATGTAATAGCCTATGTAAACATGTGCACTCACATAATAATTGCACCATAACCTATACATGGATTGGGTCCTTAAGTGTGGGATAATACTTTGGCTTTTGCCTCAAGTTTCGTTGACCCATATCCCAATCCATACATACGTCCTTTGTACACAATCAAACTAGCACTCTCCTAGGGGGAGACCATGCAAGGTTTTGCATTGCAAGGTCAAGGGAGTATAGTGGCTTGCAACTTTTATCTTGATCCAATATCATTTGTGGTGCCCAACTTCAACCCATCCAATTGATTCCAAAATGGCCTCCCACCAAGAGATCCTAATTCCTTGAGCTACTTTCAATCCACATTACCACTTTCTACTTGGCATCCAAAGCATAAAACAACTCTAATTCCCACAAAGACCTTCCAATATCTTCAACATCCAAATCAAGCTCTAGTGAAAACCACCGCTCTCCTCATAATGATCCCCTAACTATCCTTGATATTCTTCATCTTTGATGCAATCTAAAGCATGCTACGACAAAGAGTGCCATGGGACCGGCACTTATCTAGGATGAGGGTAATGTTAACCATAGGATGCAAGGTAGTAGGAGACAATAGAATGGAAGGCAACAGGAGAGCAAAGCCAATCGGCAAAGACACAAAAAGATAGAAAAAGTAAAGAGAAGTGCAAATCAAGCAAAAGGCACAAGGCATATAATTTAAGGTCAAAGCTTGCAATCATACAATTAATTATAATATTATTTCGAAAGTCATATGTAGGACCCGTGTAAGTTGTAATATTTTCCATTAGGTAAACAAACTCGTAGCTCGGTAAGGACATGGACACTAGCTTTCATTCACTTTCATAACCACGGCCAGTGTAGTCTAACATATATGCATAAACTAGGAAAGGCTACAGCAAAGAGCCATGGCCAACAAGAGTCAAATAGGATAGACAAGCACCCAACTTAAGTGGAAGCCCAAACTCAAAACCCCACGTATAAAAACTAGAAAGTGAATGGATAAGCTCATTCTTGTGGTGTGCAAACTTGAGAGCATGCTTCTTCCTCGTACTTCTAGTCTATCTTCTTGTGCTCCATCTTGAGAGTAAGGGAGAGTGAGAGTGAGGAACTTAAGAGATGAAGCTCCTCCTTGAGTGCACTCTTCTCTTCTTCCCCTTCTTGGATGAGAGATAGATTGGAGAAGGGATCACGTGTCTTTCTTCTTATTTGCATTTCCTCTTGTGGATGGAGTGCTTGTGGAGTGGATCGGAAGTGACGGAGTAGAGGTTGTAGATTGAGAATGTAATATTTTCATGCAATTGAAGTTAGCTGGTTAGTTCGAAAGTTAGTTAGTCAATTAATAAGTTAGTAAGGTTACTAACTAAAGACTAACTAAAGTAAAAAAACTAACTAACGTTAATAATTAAGGATTTTATTTAATTAAAAATATATATTAAAAAATCGAGAGTCATAAATTTGATATTTTTCTCGGATTGACAAGGACCGTAGTCACCCTTCACATAAGTCAATGTGAACGAGACTTATGAGCTATATTAATCACTAGTATTAATGTGGATAGTTTGGATGGTCCAAAAATATTAGATTTTGGACAAAACTAGTATATTTTAGATATTATCTTAAAAAAAGATATGGAGATTTCTAGAACTAGATGTCATTTTAAAGAAAAGACAAGTGACGATTTAGTTAGTTTTGGAGATTTTATAAAAAGAAAAAATAAAGAGAGGGATTTGCGAAATCGTGCGCACCGCGATCGCAGTCTACAGACAAAAAACAACACTTCGAACAACAGAGAAAAGAAGGAGTGAATCAAGAGCTTTCTAATCCAATGTATTGGGGTTTTACCCCCCCTTTCGGAGCCAATGGAACCATCAAATTTATGATCCGAACATCAGATCACTGATCTTTCCAAGATCCCCCTCCACAAAGATCTTCACTTCTCAGCCACAAGCCCTCTTCTCTAATTCACTATAAATATGAGGTATGGGGAGGAACAAGAAAGCATAAGGAGACCTCGAGAGGCTACGAGAGAGAGGTAGAGAGAAGGATACCCCTTAGAGAGAGAGAGAGAGAGAGAGAGAGAGAGAGAGAGAGAGAGAGAGAGAGAGAGAGAGAGAGAGAGAGAGAGAGAGAGAGGTGTTACACTGAGAGGTAGGACAATTCCCTCTATCTTGATTCTCAACTTAGCCATCTTCTCTTACACTCTCCTATCTCAAATCTATTCCACCTTTTTAATCTCTTGAGTCTACTTGCGAACGATGACCCCTAAGCAAAGAATGTCACATATAAATGACAATCCCATAACCAACAACGAAGCTTCAGACGAAGGTATCACCGTCAATCCAATTGCTCCGATTGTAAATAATGTATTTCCAAATTGATAGATGCTTGTTTTGATTGTCGTATGAGATACGTTAGGCCCCATACTATGATGCATGAGAATAGGTCATCGGAAGGGATAAATTTTATCTCATGTATTCAAAAGATCAAGCTTGCAAAGTGCATGTATCAAGGAAAGTTAATTGCCTCTAGTTACATATGACTTGTTTGTTGATAGAGAAATTACAAGGAGAAATCGGTCAAGGGTTATGAATGGCATAATCATGATATTAAAAATTGTGCATATAAGAGTTAAGTAAATTTTACATAGAATCGCTCTTTGATCCCAAGGGGAATAACATATATGCGATGGTAATGTTATCGCGACTATTCTTGCATTGTTTGGCAAGAATACAATTGGTTTTTTTGTTGGTTGATCTAACAACATCCTAAATGCTTTTACATTCAACTGGTTGTTAGTTTGTTGTTTGGATGATTGTGTGTGCTTGTGATTTATGCTAAATACATGGCAAGGGTCTGTGATGACAAGTTGCCATGGGAATAAATGAATGTTTTCCTAGAAACTGATATTAGGGCTGAATGCATTGTTGTGTTGGATTCCTAAAGGATTTAATTAAGGAAGGATATATTGCACGGGTGGATCATCTCCATGATCACACCGCAGATTAACCCAAAGAGGGCACTGCTTGATTCATGGGCCGAAGGTCGAGTGGTTAAAAGGCCAACCACGGGAATGGTGTTTCACTCCTAGACAGCTTGCGAGTTAGGTGGAGCTCTAGACACCCCTTGCTAGGTCTAAAATGGAGTTGAAGACCTCCATGGCCCCCAACGTCTGGGTATGTTGGGAGATCCTATTCTAGATAAAGGATTGAAATTGTGGTGCCATGTGATTTGGACCAGTTACTTTTGCAGGGCAGAAGGGATACTTCTATTGGACAGAAGCGATACATAATTTCTCGTGTATGGGCGGGAGACAAAGATTAACTTGAAGATAAGTTAAGGAACTTGTTTGAACTTGTTTGTCAATAGATTGCTTGCTCTGTTTTCGTATTTGTGCTATAAGTTATACGAACGAACCCTATTTCCTTAAAGGCTTAATTAATGAAGTTGATTTTAAGTGTTGCACATAAATGTGATAGGACCTAATTAGAAAACTAAAGCTATCAAGGGAAGCGGGTGGGCAAACCTTCGACGGGTCTGTTCTACGGCAGGGTGTGGTCCCAGAGAACTCAGAGGCTTCTCACAAGGTTTTTCCGACATCCGACGACCCTTAGGAATTGTTAGATTAGAACCCTGATTCATGCCGTTTTAGCGGACCGGAATGGGACTATGTCCTACGGCAGAAAGGTTGAGTAGTGCATCCCTCTCCTTTCCCATTCTCTTTGAACTAAGTGCGGCATGGGTCTGCTTCGGCTTGGGTATCTTTGCGTAAAGTAGGATGTTCAAGATCCGATGCTAGAATGCTGTTAGGAGACGTTGGCCACTAGGAGCCCAAATTTCAGGTCGATCCTAGTGGGTTTGGCTGTGAATGTTCCGTTGCGAGGCGGATTCGGGAAACCCTTGGCGAAAAAACTCAGAATATTCCATGGGAGTGCCAGGCAACGATGCTTAGATTTGTTTCTCGATAGACCGCTAAAAGAGTGCTTGGAAAGTCCATGGGCGAGCACCTTACAGAGAACCATTGTACAGATCGTGGAGCTACTATCAAGCCTTCACTTTGTAGCGTATGAGGAGAAAGCAGAGTGGTGAGTTCACTACACCCTTGTCATTTTTGTTTGTTCTTGCTTTCATGTGGTTTGGGAGAAGAATGAGTAGATTAATGAGTTTGGAGAATGTATAGGCTATGTAAGAGGTAGCCACCATTGCCAAATTGGATGAAGTGTTTG
Source organism: Lygodium microphyllum (assembly GCF_053477565.2). Lineage (NCBI taxonomy): Eukaryota > Viridiplantae > Streptophyta > Polypodiopsida > Schizaeales > Lygodiaceae > Lygodium > Lygodium microphyllum. The sequence continues at coordinate 14,840,269 of NC_141139.1, read as the reverse complement.
AAATAATTGTTCCATCAAGTTCAATGGTTGAGCTTGCAAAAGCTCTGACAATGATCTTAGGTTCTTTTAATGCTTTCCTCTGAAATCATTAACATTTCTCGCACATCATACAATATGGAAACTGTGGATTACATTTTGATTCTAATGATGCAATCGATGGTTTTGGATCGTAGCATTATATGAGCATGAAGGGTGGTGCTCAATTAGTAAGTTCTTAGCATTGTGATGAGCATACTTATTAATGAATGGAAGATAGCACTTCCAATCAGATTGTTGGTGGAATACATTTACACAACATATCCTCCATGGTTCAATTTGTTTCTTTTAGTTAGTCTAACAATTTCTTAATGTTCTGAGAGCAATAGAGATAATTAGGTCTTTAATTTTTGCAAGAACATTTGCTAGAAATGACAGTGAATTCTAGATCACGTATGTGTATGCTAGGGCATGTAAAAATTACACGGTGCAGAGAACAGAATCTGAGAAAGAGATAGAGATAGAGAGTACATAAAAAAAAAGAGGAGAATTAGAAAATTTCTTTAGCTCCAAACAACTGATACAGAGATGAATCTATCCACCCGTGCGCTTCCACAGTGAAGCTTAGGTGGCGATCTAGACAGAAGATAGGTGAAGAGCTTAAGGCTAGCTAGAACAACTCTGAGTGGGTGAAAGATAGGTGATCGATGGCTGTGAAGGGGTTTAGCTTTTATAGCCCATGAAGGCGGTTAGGTCGGCATGACCAACCTACCATATGAGCCTCCACTAGTTGGCCAAGGAATATTCCCTTTACTCTCAAGCCAGGGGACATTGCCTCTGGACCCCCGCCATGGGACCCCCAAGCCAAGGGCCACTTCGGCGGCCCCCAGATCCCAAAATAGGGGCCCCTTTTAACTCCCTTATCCCACAACTCGATGCAATGTGCCTCGAGTTACTACTAGCTTAACTACTCAGTCCAACCCAAAGATTAGACCCACAATGGTCACCTTTTTGCCATTCGATCACATAGACCTCATCTAATATACAAGTCAAGACTCAACCAATGTATGGGCTCACATTTGGCTTCTTCTCATAATGGGGGCCTTACAACTTTGAGCACCATGGATCATTGGTGGCACGTTATGAGGGTGGGGCATTGAGCATATCTAACACCCCCCCTCAATGTCCACCCATATGTGAACTATCTCCTCGGCCCAATGCTGAGTCTTTGAAGATGAACTTGAAGCAGATCCTTCGTAAGTGCCTTGGTGAAGATATCTGCTCCATTCTCCTTTGTTGGATAGTAGACCAGCTCCACTATCCCATCCTCCATCAAATTGTGCACATAGTGATATTGGATCTCTATACGTTTGGTTCATGCATGAAACATTGGATTTTTGGCAATGGCAATGCAACTCTGATTGTCACATCTCAACATAGTTGGTTCTTCATCTTGCACTCCCATATGCCATAGGATCCTTATCAACCATACTGCTTCACATGCAGCAAAACAAGCTGCCTTGTACTCTGCTTCGGTAGAAGAAAATGCCATTGTTGGCTGCTTCTTACTAATCCAAGAGAAAATTCATGAATCCAAAGAGAAACAATAACCAGAAACTGACTTCATGGAATCACTGTCTCCTTCCCAATTTGAGTCACAATTTTCCATAAAAGTTTTGGAACTGTATGTGATACCATAGTTAAGAGTTTCCTTCAAGTATCTTAGGACCCGCATCCCAGCCTTCCAATGACTCTCATGAGGTTTGTTTGAGAACCTAGTCAAAACACCAACAACAAAACTGATATCTGGTCTGGTGTTATACAAGTAGATCAGATTGCCGACCATCCTCCTGTACCTCCCAATGTTTGCCAGTGATGATGTATCCTCAACAGTAACTTTGGGTTCACCTCCATAGGTGTAGCTATCTCCTTGCACTCGGTCATGCCAAATGCCTTCAAGATCTCCCATGCATACTTCTTCTGAGAGATGAAGATCTTTCCTAGCTTTTGCTAGACTTCAATTCCCAAACAATAGTGCAGCAAGCCCAAGTCTGTCATTTCACACTCATAACTCAAAGCCTTTCGAGTTTGGTTGATCATATCTTCATAGTCACTTGTAATAAGAAGTTCGTCCACATATAGGACAATCACTACAAACTTTTCACAATCCCTGTAAACATACAAGTTAGCATCTGAGGCACATCTTTTGAATTTTAAGCTTAAAAAGAACTTATCTATTTGCTGGTACCATGCTCTGGGGGCTTGTTTTAGCCCATACAATGCCTTCTTTAGCTTACACACTTTGTTCTCAGAATGGGGGGACCTCAAACCCTAGTGTTTGAGCCACGTACACCTCCTCCTTGAGGTCACCATTTAAGAACGCTGACTTAACATCCATTTGATAAAATGGCCACTGCAAGTACTGTGCAAATAGTGGTCATTCTGGCAGTTGGGGCAAATGACACTTGAAAATCAAACCCTTCAATATGTGAAAATCCTTGTGCAACCAGTCTAGCTTTGTACTTTTCTAAGGTACCATTAGCCTTGTATTTTACCTTCCAAAGCCACTTGGTGCCAATAACCTTCCGCTTTGCTGACTGATCCACTAGCTCCCAAGTGTCATTCTTCATTATGCTATCATACTCGGCTTGCATAGCTTCCTTCCATGTTGGATCTGCAAGTGCTTCTTCTAAGTCAGTTGGCTCCTTTACTTTTCTCATAATCTCAGCCATCAAGGCCATATTGACTATGTGAGCAGAAGCCCTCCTTTGCTCCTCTATTCTCTGAGACCTCCTTGGTCCGTCTACCTTCTCCTCAACAGATATGGGCATAGGATTATTGTGGTCATAGAGCTGCTTCACCCAACGCAGCAATGGCTTTTCCGGTGGGGTGATGTCTTGTTGGTGAACTTTTTCCTCATCATATGAAGATGATGCTTCCTCCTCCTTAAGGATAGGGACAACTCAAGGATAGGGACAGCTCTCGGGACAGGTTCATAGTGGACTACTTCTTCGCTAGATGATAAAGTGGAAGGACTTTCCTTCTCCTCCTCCACTGTATGTAGTTGCTCTTTGAACACCACATCATGGCTCACCATGATCTTCTTTGCCTCTTGGTCATATAATTTGTAAGCCTTCTGCTCATCACTATAACCTAAGAAGATACATTTTCTGCTTCTTGGTTGTAAATTGTTTCTCTCCTCATCTGGAATATGTGCATAACATTCATATCCAAAAATTTTGAAGTGTGAGACAGATGGTTTCTTACGAGTGTAAGCCTCATGAGGTGTTTTTTCCTTGAGAGTCTTTGTGTAGCTCCAATTTAAAATGTAGATTGCAGTATTAACAACTTCAGCCCAAAAATGGTTAGGCAATCCCTTGCCCTTTAGCATGCAACTTGCCATCTCCACAATGGTGCGATTCCTGCGTTCCACAACACCATTCTGCTGAGGTTTGTGAGGCGTCGTCAATTGATGCTTGATCCCTTTGCTCTTGCTAAAGTCTTCAAACTCCTTTCAGTTGAACTCACCACCACCATCTGTTCTAAATTTCTTCACACTTTTCCCTATTTCATTCTCAACAAGTTTTAGCCATTCTTTAAACTTACCAAAAGCTTGAGCCTTATCACAAAGGAAGTACACCAACATCTTCCTACTGTAGTCATCGACAATCAACATAAAATAAGAAGATCCCCCCAAGGCCTGTGTAGGCATCTTTCTGCACAAGTCAGCATGCACCAACTCTAGAGAAGCCTGTGCTCTATTCTTGCTTTCTTGTGGAAATGCCTGGCTCTCTCCTAAGGGTGACTATCGCCTTTGCTTATATCCTCCTCGCATAAGTAAGGAGCTCACTAGAATCTGTCACACCATAACATATCCATGTAGGGTACAAACTGATCAAGTTGACATCTATCTCTAGTAGATAGCCTAGATTGTGGGGCTTGTACATCATGTCCAACATCATGATTATGGGTCACTAGAACATGAGTTTTGCAAGATGTCTAATTGGTTGTATGATAACAAGAGGTTCCTCTTGAAACATCACCTTGTGTATCTCAACTGCCTGCTTAGGTTGGTTATGCATCTTCTCCTTATGGAACACAACATCATGGCTATAGATAACCTTTCAGGTATATGGATCCCATAGGCAACACCTTGTCTCACTTGCATCCGTATAACTAAGAAAGGTGCATTCTACTAATTTAGGACCCAAATTATTATGTTTGTCCTTAGATACATGGAAAAAAGCCTCACAACCCAAAGACTTTAATATGTGCATATGAGGGAGAATTTTCAAACCATACCTCCTTTGTAACCTGACAACCAATATCAATGGATGGGGATTTGTTTATCATATATATGAGAGTAGTAACTACCTTAGCAGAAAAATACTACGTGAAGCTTGCTTAACTAAGTATACTATGGACTCTTTTATGAATGGTCATGTTCATGTTCTTTGCAAATATCCTAGCCTCACAAAACCTATCATACTACAATACGACTAAAACCACTCCCTATGCAGGGATAACATAAAAAGAAAACCTCGAATCAAGCAACCAATATTGATAATATGCAAAAGAAGAATCTATCACAACTAAGAAGCATCAAGAAAGAAAGATGCTAAGATGTACTCATCATATGACTCAAGCTACACGACATTTATCTCTTCAATCTTTACATTGAACTTACTAAAGACAATGTTGCAATCATCAAACTTTTCTTCTTACACTTTGTCCTTGCCTTTCTCTTTGCACTTAGCATCACACATCTTATGACATTGCAGTTGAATATGAACCTACTTTCCATAATAATGACATGTCAGAGAGGACTTACAACCATGGGACTTATGTGAGAATGCCTCAAGACTGATATCTCTATGAGTCTCTACCATAGTGGTCATTATTTCTCTTACCATCACATCTACCCCTAATTGTCAATGCATGAAAAGTATAGGCTGCACCCACATTCTTTCTATTTATCTTCTCTATGAGTAAAGCACACTCAACATCCTAGAGTTTCAAGCTATCCTTAGGTATATTAGCACACATGGCAGTATGAAATGTGTCCCATGACTTTGGAATTGTCACAAACAAGAATGAAAAAGGTATCCATGACTTTGGAATTGTCACAAACAAGAATGAAAAAGGTAGGTTATCCTTGAACTCAATGCCCTACAAAATCAACTGGCTGAAAATCAAATGAAATTCTTTAAAATGTGTGGATACACTAGACCCTTGCGTCATGCAAAGGTCCATGAGATGTTTCAACCAACACATCTATGATGTAAGACTTTGCTTGTCACAAAGATTACATATCTTTTCCCATACCAAGCATTACCTTTAGTTGCAAGAACATTGAAGTAAACCTATTTAGAGAATGATAATATAAGGATGGATTTAATAGCTTATACAAATTGCCCTTATCTAGCACCCAACATATGTACATCTTCTAGTTGTGAAATTTTGATATCAAGGATTTCAATATTCAAAATTAGCACTATCGTTAAAATAACCAGCCATAATGAGTGTATATCAATGCAAAATCCAAGAGAATGGGTTGCATAAATGACCACACACACACACACACATCCACTTACTCTAATTCTCACTAAATCTCATTATCACACCTTTAGTGGGATTTGCTACATGTGTGTCTATGCTCTCGTTCTCTTTTGCTAACTAACCATACCAAGGTTGGTGATAACGATGGACTACATTTATAAAACAATGGAATCAATACAATGATGAACAGGATTTACAATAACTCAAGTGGATAGGATTTTGTGATGGTACTATGTGAGAATGGAAGGCTAAGAAAATAGGGATATCACATGAAAAAAGTTGAGGTGAAACTCACAGGACCAATAATGATGCTAATGATAAGAATGGCAATGAAATAGAGGATGCCGTGATGATACAAGAATAACCTCTCAATCTTATTCTTTCTCTATATTCTCTCTCTCTCTCTCTCTCTCTCCAGTCAGAGAGGGGCCCACCCAGACGACTATTACACAGTTCTTTCAGACAGATAGAGTGAGAGCTACTGTACCAGCCTCCAGCCAGACCTCCGGGCTCACACTACAGTAGGCTGAGGACCAGCGTACCTGATGCGGCACGAGGATCCGTGGGTTTCGGACCCCATAGCCACACCGACAGGAGATCCGGAGGATTCTTGATCTACATCGACAGCAGACTGAGATCCGACGACACTTGACACTCGACACATTGGATCTCAGATCTCCAGTTTGCTCTTTCTCCACTGTCGATGTACCACATCCTGCATCCAGGAGGGATCACTTGCTATTAGCGACTTTGAGGACTACTACTACATCCCAGGATAGTATATCTCCCTGCATCTGTTACATATACACATCGCACCACTTTATCACAGCCGACAGTTGTTCCCCTATCACAGCCGACATTTGTTCCCCTTTTGTAGCCATTATTCGGAGTACCAAAGCTACATACGCACATACACATACACGACACTTATCACACTCACAGCACCGTATTTTCAGTTTCCAATTTTTAGCTTTTCATTCAGCACTTTTATTTTGGATAGCTGGACCTCATCAGTTGTATCACAGTTTGTCTCACAGGCCAGTTTTGGTCTTTAGAAGATGTTAATATAACTTTCTTTCTTTCTTTCTTTCTCTCTCATGATTAGGGGCAGTAAGCATTCATGAGAGGAGGGGTATTTAATGTGAGGGGGGTAGAACATCAAGGGAGGGGGCATAGGGAGGGAGATTCAGGGGGGAGCGAGGGATCCAAGGGAAAGAGCAAGTGGTGGCTACCATTGGGGGGGAGGGGTCCACATCTTGATAGACACACCACCCGCTTCATTTCCTTCTTCTTCTTGTTTTTCTTATTTTCCTTTTTCTCTTGTTCTAATTTGAATAACATATGAGGTTTCACATGTGGGGATGGGGGAGGGGAGGGTTCACAGGCGGGGCGGGGGAGGGGGAGGCGGTGATGCACCTGCACTCGTTATGCACTCAACACAACACAGAAAGGTAACACAATATGTGAGCTCAAGGTATACTCTTGTATTATTCAATCCAAAAAGTGAGACAACATAGACACATCCCAGGATTACACCCTCGTGATGCCGCACATAAGAGGGTTCACCACTAGGTATAGGGAATCACACGTAGAGTGGAAACAAGGCAGGACTTTGAGTCACTACTCCTCCCTATATAGGTGTTTCCGATGATAACGGCATGGTATAGCTACAAAGCCCTTACAGGGGGGGGATGTTTCATCCCCTCCCTCTTTTAAAGAAATTAAGATTCCTCATTTTGACAAGAACTATGGTATTTTCTTTGCAAGAGATTCAATGAGCTACGTAGCTTTATTACAAGAGTATTATTTATACAAGAACAATGAAATATGATATGTAAGATTCTTTCCTAAGCACGATTCAAGCAATGCACCTTACTCATTCTAGATTATATGAGTAGGGTCTAAAGCACAAACTTAGGAAGCTATCTATTAGACCTTTCCTTCTAATTGTAAGGTTTAGTCAATCTTTGTCTTCTTGATGATGGTGTAAGCTTAAATTCCAACTATGCAATGTCTACCATGCCAATTAGTTTGATTAATAACTACAACATATAAGGGGTATATTGGTGAAATCTCCATTAAACATACACATGAAAATGTTATAAAATGTAGCCCTACCATCAAGACACTTATACGTATTATTCTTAGAATGATTTGTTGATATATCTACACAGAGTCTAAGTCCCCCATCCTTCTTCTTGACAAATAACACTGGGGCAGCAAAGGGGGATTTATTGGGGCGAATGAAACCTTGTTCATGTAATTCATGCAGCTGCTTCTTCAATTCCATGATTTCGATGTGGTTCATGCAGTAGGGTGCTCGAGACGGTGGGGCAGATTCTGGAATCAATTCAATCTTATGATCCACCTCCCATCAGGGTGATAGACCCTTGGATAGCTCTGCTGGCATTACGTCTTTGAATTCTTCGAGTATCTTTGCCACTTTTGTGTTATTGCTTTGGTGCTTGGGCTTTTTGCCATCTTCTTGCCCAATTGGTCGAATCATACATAACTAGACCATATCTCCTTGCTTGACTGATTTCTCTACCTGCTTGGCACTACACGTCATGATGCATGGCCTGATAATGGTCCCTTGGACCGGTACTGCCTGGGTTGGGCCTCTCTTGGTTGGGTTGCATTTTGCTTCATTGTTTGGCATGAAACTCCTGGCTTATTCTCCTTCATTTGCACTTTGATTGGGGTCCTACAAGGTAATTGCATTCTTTCGCATGGTACTCTGATGCCTTCTCCTTGCATATCTAGCATCATCTCATTTACTCCTTTCCCAAACATCGCAATGACATATTTGTCATAGAATTCCAAGCCTAGGATCACTTCAAAATCATCCATGGGGATTACTAAGAAGTTGAGTTTTGCTTTCCATTTTCTAGCTTCTACTTGTACTACAAAGACTTATTTCACTTCCTTGGCTTCTCCTTGTGCGAATGTTATTGTTAATCCTTCTGGGGCCTTAGATAGTTTCGATCCATGTTTCGCTGTGCACTCTAGGGTAATGAAGGTGTGTGGCCCCTGTGTCCACCATGATGACTTGATTTCCTCCACTCACTCTGCCTTTGATGTATAGGTGGTAGACTACTACTACCTTGGTCGCCATGCATTGGCGTCGAGCGTTGACTATCCCCCCCTTGGGTGGTACATGCTTTCATCACTTTTGCTTGGGATTTCTTAGATACGCGGGGGTTGTGGTTCTTCTCCTCCATATGCGCTAGTGGTTTTCACCCTCGACCGGCTTGATGAGGCTGTATCTTCTATGGGGCATTTGTTTTGGTAGTGTGGACCCCCGCATTTGAAGCATATGATCCTGATGGAAGGGCCTGGGGGTCTCCACCATGTTGTATTTGATCACGCAGGTCCATATGATGTTCTAGGAGTTGGCATGTAATGGTTGTTTCCCCATCTTCCTAGTGCTCCTCTTGGTACCAATGCGGTTTTCGACACGGCCATTGTGGTGTTGGGGGTCGGCTCCTCGTGTTTGTGAATGGCCCTCTAGGGGCATTGGGCCTCTGGTTCCATGAGTTGTTGTTGAGGTTGGTGTTGAACCTATTTTGGTTTCCCTGGGCCGTTCTCCTACCTTCTAGGTCCACTAGTCTTTCGGCCATTCTCATGGCTTCTGCTAAACGTATTGGCTCTTGTCTCTCCACATCTCTTCTAGTCCATTCTTGCATCCCAAACAAAAATCCATGCAATTTGGTGTCCATATCCATGTTTAGTAGCTGTAGCATAATCTGCCTATATTTGCTTACGTATTCTTTCATCTTTCCTTGTGTTTGTTTGAGGTTCCTCTATTCATCTCCCACTTTGAATTTCTCCATATTTGGAATGAAAAAGTCTTTCAATTCTTCCCATGAAAAGATGGTGTGTCCCCAGCAGGTACCAACTGGTAGCGCCATCCTCCAAGTAGATGGCTACCACTTTCGCCTTCCTGTCTTCAATTATTCGAGAATACTTCAAATATATGTCCACCTCTGTGATCCACTTCTTCAGGACCAGCCCATCTCTCTCTCCTTTGTACTTGGCTGGTTGGGGAATCTTGAGTTTTCCATAGTCATCTTCTGAACTATCACTATCTTCCTCTTCCCTTCAATTGTGCTTCTTCTTGTTCTTCTTGTCTTTCTTCTTGTTTCCTGTTTCTACTACCTTCTCCTTCTCTTTCCTTGTATCTTGCACCCTCCTAGACGTCTCCTCTCTACCCATTCTATCCATCTCCTCTTGCATTTTGTGTCTTTTCTCCTCTTCTTGTTGTTGTAACACCCATTCTCTATAGCCCTACTCTACTTCTAGTTTCCTCTTCCTCTTCCTTCATCTGCATGTTCCTCCATATTGACTCCAGCATGCCTAACATGCCCTCCAACTGCCTTTCCAATCCGTCTACCTTCTCCTCTTGGGCTACTCTCTATTCTTGCCCTCTACTCTTCTTTCTCTCCTCCATTGTTGGGAGAGTGACATTCTCCCTTTCATCCTCCATGTGGTTGGTGGTGGTGTCGGCGCGTGGTTGGTGGTGTTGTCGGTGCGGGGAAGCCGCGTCTCGCCTATGGTGGTAGTGGCCATGCCATGGGGAAGCCACATCACATCTTCAGAAGGTGGGTGGTGTCGGGGTTGGGACACCATGCCGGGGCCGGCACGACTGGGGCGTCACGACGGGGGTCGACGTGACACGGGGCGTCACGACCCGGGGTATCGCGACACGGGATGTCACGACATGGGTCATTATGACTTCATTCTCTTTGGGGCACTGGATCTTCTCTCTTGCTTCCGTGAGCACTCCTTCACTCCGAGCAAGAGTTGCTCTGATACCAAGTGTGATGCACCTACACTTGTTACGCACTCAACATGGCACAGAAAGGTAACACAATATGTGAGCTCAAGGTATACTCTTGTATTATTCAATCCAAAAAGTGGGACAACATAAACACATCCTAGGACTACACCCTCGTGGCACCGCACATAAGAAGGTTAACCACTGGGTATAGGGAATCACACATAGAGTGGAAACAAGGCAGGGTTTTGAGTCACTACTCCTCCCTATATAGGTGTTTCCGGTGATAACGGCATGGTATAGCTACAAAGCCCTTACAAGGGGGGATGTTTCATCCTCTCCCTCTCTTAAAGAAATTAAGATTCATCCTCTTCCTCTCTTAAAGAAATTAAGATTCCTCATTTTGACAAGAACTACGATATTTTCTTTGTTAGAGATTCAATGAGCTACGTAGCTTTATTACAAGAGTACTATTTTAAACAAGAATAATGAAATATGATATGTAAGATTCTTTCCTAAGCACAATTCAAGCAATACACCTTACTCATTCTAGATTATGTAAGTAGGATCTAAAGCATAAACTTAGGAAGCTATCTATTAAACCTTTCCTTATAATTGTAAGGTTTAGTCAATGTTTGTCTTCTTGATGATGGTGTAAGCTTAAGTTCCAACTATGCAACGTCTACCATGCCAATTAGTTGGATTAATAACTACAACATGTAAGGGGTATATTGGTGAAATCTCCATTAAACATGCACATGAAAATGTTATAAAATGTAGCCCTGCCATCAAAACACTTATACGTATTATTCTTAGAATGATTTGTTGATATATGTGCCAAAAAATGCATCGGAATAAGTGATAATATAATCCATTGAAATTAGTATTGATGCCTATAGCAACTTATATAAGAAATTACACTAATGATTGTAGAGAAAAAATAAGCAAGTATTCGGCTTCATGTAGGGCCAAATCCTCACTATTGTCCATGCTTGCTATCCTATTCGACATGGACTACCTATTTATTGAATATACATAATACAAAACACTTAACAGTACATTTTGAAAGTAACACAATACAACTAAAATTAGTTCAATATACATATGTAAGCTATGCATTGCTACTATGCATGTACATATGATACAAATGCTCAATGTTTCATATGCCAGCTACTAGAGTTGGCTCTTTAGGAAGGACCAATTGTTGCACAGCCTAAGGATCCCTCGTGAATATGTACATGTGCTGTGTAGCATGAGAAGAAGCCCCTCCAAGTCAAGCCTCAAACTCTCAATGGCTCCTTATATGAACCAATTTAAACACACAAAAAACTAGCACAAATGAGGATATATGCTATCACATGGGATTCCATTTACATGTATTAGCATTTGTGCTCTCTCTCTCTCTCTCTCTCCCTCTCCCTCTCCCTCTCCCTCTCCCTCTCCCTCTCCCTCTCCCTCTCCCTCTCTCTCTCTCTCTCTCTCTCTCTCTCTCTCTCTCTCTCTCTCTCTCTCTCTCTCTCTCTCTCTCTCTCTCTCTCTCTCTCTCTCTCTCTATTAACACACACAAATTATAAATAAAACAAAAGCTTACCCATATTTGCATCATCATCCTTCACACAACCAACACGGAAGCGTAAACCAAGAGAGAAGAAGAAATGGCAGTAAGCACTTACATCTCAAGCTCAGTGTTGTGGAAAAATGAGTAAAGTTAATAAAGTTTAATTTAGTATTTTAAACCAACATTGAAATATGCACTCAAAATTTCTTTTAATGACATTGTTGTATGCATTGGTATGGTTATCAATAAATATTGATTCCATTTCCAATGATGATATCAATAATGTTAGCAATGTGCATACCTGATTTATTAAAAATCATGTCAAGATCTAACATTGGGAGACCCTTCATATGTTGTAGTGTCAAATACATATGATGGTGTGTTTCCATATAACTTACCTACTAGAATAATCTAGATCTTGCAAAACATCAAATTATATGATAAGAGCTTGCCCAATAGTAGCCATCTCATTTCTAAGAGATGAAAGTAATTGTGTGACTATGTTGCCAAAGGCTTTATTGAGCCAAGAAAACCCCCATCAGACATGCTCATACTTATCACTTAAAAGAAGGAATGCAGCAATGCACTTTTATGTGGATTACAAGTGCCTTAGTAAAATGACCATCAAGAATAAATATCCATTGCTAGGTGGATGGTCTTGTTGATAGAATTGTGATGTGATATATTTTAGAAGACCTACCTAAGGTGAGATTAATATGAGATACAAATGTACCTTAGACATGTCATCTCATTTGATGGCATTATGATTGACTAGAAAAAGTAAGAGCAGTGCTTGAATGGCCTATTTTTTGAACCATTAGGCGAGTAAAATCATTTGTAGGTTTCACTTGTTGCTTTTGGAAGTTCATAAAGGACTATGAGAAAATTTGAACCCTTGAACCATTTACTTAAGGGTATTCAAAACATGAAAAAGCATGGTGGACTACGCATTTTCAATAGTTGTGAGCTCAATCCATGTTTTTAAACATTGAAATGGCTAGTCATGACTACATCAATGTTGTATATCATCAATCCAAATAAAGCCCACAAGGTTCATACCAATGCTAATAAGCATTCTATATGTGCCACCTTATAACCAACTTTTCATATTCGAGAGTTGTATGCTTATTAATGCCCAAATACATTATACCACACAAGAGAAGACATTGTTGGCTATCATCCATGCGTTTATATTTTGGCATCATTGTTTATACAATGCCTACTTCATTATTTGGACTAATCATTGTTCACTAAAATTATTTTGTGATCATATCATCCTCCAATGCCATAAGGCAAGGTGGTTGGAACTCATGCAAGAGTTCAATTTTTGAGTTTCATTACCTAAGGTGAATGCTCTATCTTTTACTAATTCTTGAATGCTTTCTATCTTTCTCTTAAGATGCATATCCTTGGTTTGGTAGGATTTGGCAATTAGTCATAGATGGAACTTCATAGCATGGAAAGCCTTAGCGGGCCGAATGCGCATAAGCTGGCTACCAAGAGAAAGATGGTAGAAAAAGTACCTTATCAAAAGTGGATTATTATCTAAGAAAGTTAAAGTGTGTGCCAATTGACAAGGATATCTACATAAAAATTTTGGATAATCTACTAATTGTATGGCCTATTGGAACATATCGTCTTTGACTGGGATAAAAAGTTTAGTAGTCACTTTTATAAAAAGGTATTACGAGGTTGGACATCAAATTTGCAATGAGTATGGTGGATCACTCGAAAGGTTAATAAAATCCTAGAAGATATGCTTCATGCATGTGTGGATAGAAGGCAAACTAGTTAGGAAGAGTATTTACCTAGGGTACAATTTGCATATAACAATAGCGAAGCACTCTTCCATCGAATGTAGGCCCTTTATGTTGAATTTTTGGTTTTAGCCTAAAGCTCCTTCTATAGTGGGATTGCAAACTGAGAAGGTTTAGACAATATTATTATTTTTTGGATGATACGATCAAAATTTTAAAACTTGCACAAAGCACCATTAGGATGGTACGAGATAGTCTAGATGAGTATCACAATGCACTTAGCACATGATGCCCTGTTAGATATGCTCAATGCACCACCCTCATAAGGTGGCACCAATGATCCATGGTGCTCAAAGTTGTAAGGCCCCCATTATGAGAAGAAGCAAAATGTGAGCCTAGAAATTAGTTGCGTCCTGACTTGTATATCAGATGAGGTCTATGTGAGTGGATGGCAAAAAGGTGACCATCGTGGCTCTAATCTTTGGGTTGGACTGAGTAGTTAAGCTGGTAGCAACTCAAGGCACATTGCATCGAGTTGCAGGGTAAGAGAGTTAAAAGGGGCCCCTATTTTGGGGTCCGAGGGCCGCAGAAACGACCCCTAGCCGGGGGGTCCCAAGGGGGCCGCTGGGCCCCCTAGCGAGGTTTCGGGGGCAGCGCCCGATGGTAAAGGGAATATTCCATGGAATATTCCCTGGCCGATTAGTGGAGGCTCATATGGTAGGTCGGTCATGCCGATCTAATCGCCTTCATGGGCTATAAGAGCTAAACCCTTCACAACCATCAATCACCTATCTTTCATCCAGCCAGAGTTGTTCCAACTAGCCTTAAGCTCTTCACATATCTTCTGTCTAGATCGCCATCTAAGCTTCACTATGGAAGCGCATGGGTGGATAGAGCCATCTCTGTATCAATTGTTTGGAGCTAAAGAAATTTTCTAATTCTCCTCTTATATGTTGTGTACTCTCTATCTCTATCTCTTTCTCAGATTCTGTTTGCTGTGGCATGTAATTTTTACATGGTATCAGAGCCCAAGGTGCTCTAGGGATCGAAGAGTGCGCAAGAGGCAAAGGCTTCAACAACAAAGAGGAACAATGTCATCTTTCGAAAGCGGTTCTCGCGCATCAGGAAGCGGTGCAGGAGGTGGTGCTGCTGTACCAACTATTCAAACACTGAGGATTCATCCACCAACCTTCAACGATGGAAAGTTAGATTATACAAACTATATCTTGTGGAAGTTCAAAATTACAACTATCCTTGATTCTTATGAGCTTTTGGAGACTGTGCTGGGGACTGATGTAAAACCACAGCCTACTCCCGACCCATCAAATCCCAGTGTGATGATTCCTCCGAATGCAGATCTTCTACGAGCTTGGAAACGAAGGAATGCAGATGCATCGTGTGCCTTAGTTACAAGCTATTCTGACAGTGTTGTGATTTTGATTCAGCATACAACCAAAGCATCAAAGGCTTGGAATGTACTGAGGAGTCGGTATGAAATGCGAAACCAAACAAGGATTCAAAACTTGGAGAATCAACTTGCAGCAGAGAAGTTTGTTGAAGGAGAGACAGCTGAAGCATTCATCACTCGGATTAAAAAGCTGTGCGACCAAATGGCCAGTGCTTGCATACAAAAGACTAGCGAGGAGCTAGCGAGGAGGTGTCTTCAGATTTGTCCACAAAAGTTTGATAGACTAGTAACTGCCCTTAATACTCAGGTGAGACCTCAAGCTTTGATTTTTGAGGAGTTTTGTGTATTATTGCTCGAGGAAGAGTTGAGGTTGAAAGCCCGAGAAGGAAGCAACAATGGAGATGCTACATTCTACCAATGCAAAAGGCAAAGGTGGTTCCTCCACCAAAAATCATGGTGATAAAAAGAAGAAGGGCGGCAAGAAGAAGTTTCAAGGAGAGTGCTTTTACTACAAGAAGAAAGGACATGTAATCGCAGATTGTCGTGTCAAGAAGGCAGATGAAAAGAATGGTACCCTTAAAAGTAAAGGGAAAGATACAACCAATATGGCTGAAGCAGAGTTGGAGTTATAGTGGGGCCTCCTATCACATGACCAACAAGAAAGGTCTATACATTTCTATGTAGTCTCTACAAGAATCCATCATTGTGATGGTTGGAAATGATGCAAAATGCCCTGCTGCAGGCACATGTACTATTTCATTTGTTGCTACAAATGGTGATGTCAAAAAGCTTTCAAGTGTATTGTATGTTCTCGAAATTAGGAGAAATCTATTGTCAGTTTGCTGCCATAACTGATATTGGTCATGAAGTGAGGTTCAAGAAGACAGGTGCAAAAATTCTTGACAGTGATGGCAAAGTTGTTGGCAAAGGAGAAAGAAAGAACAACCTATATGAGCTAAGTGCTCTTATAGCCACCGTTGGAGTGGGCACAAGTAAGCTTTGGGATGAAAGGTTTGGACACATTGGATTTACAGTGTTGAAGGAGATGCACAAGCAAGGTATTGTTGCTCACCTACCTGCAAACTGAATTGAAGGAACCATGTGAAGCTTGTATGATGGGCAAGCAACACCCAAGCTAACATATGAGACCACATTAGTTGCTAAGGGTTTTAAGCCAAAGCATGGTGTTGACTTTGATAAATTCTTTTTTCCTCTAGTCAAAATGACTATCCTATGATTAGTTTCGACCTTAGTTGTGCAATTGAACCTAGACATTTATTAGATGGGGACTTCTCTACATGGGGACTTACATGAGGATATCTATATGAAGCAGCCTAAGGGATTTATAGAAAAGGGAAGGGAGCACCTAGTGTGCAAGTTGAGAAAGAGAGCCTTAAGCATATACCTAGGGAATGGTACCATAAGTTTAATACTTTCATGCATTTGCAGGGATGTACTTGTAGTGATATGGATCTTTGTCTTTACATGAAGAAGCCTTATGATGGATGGTAGCCTTATTATATTTATAATTTATGTTGATGATATATTGATTGATAGGAGAGCTCATGATGAGATGGATGCTTTGAAAACTCAACTCAAGAAGAGCTTTGAGATGAAGGACATAGGGTAGTCTCACATATTCTTGGTATACAAATCACTTGCGATCACTCTAAGGGGTTTTTTTACCTCTCAAAGGAGACATACATAGAGAAGGTGCTTGAGCAATTTCATATACAATATGTTAAGCCTATCGGCTATCCTTTATCTTCCCATATAAAGGGCATGTTGAGATGGCAAGCTCAACATGTGCAGACATTGATGATGGACCGCCTGGCTAGATGGGTCTGCACATCTACACTTAGCAAATTGGTGGTCATTATGACACTCACATGGCCACTGCCTTATCACTTATTATATTTAGTTTGTTACACCTACTACCTACAGCTGGCAAAGATATAGCGCTAGTAAATTAGTGTAGTCGGTTATGCACTATTTGACTTAGAAGGCCACTTTCCTTTATGTTGTATCTTATCTATACTTTGTGTACATTGTATAGTGTGTGGAAGAAGAAGAAAAAATCAGCAAGAAAACATTTTGGCCTCCATATCTCTTCTTGTGTTCTTGAGTGAGCTTCCTCTTGTGTATACAATGTGTGTTTGGCATAGCAGCTCAAGCAAAGTCTCCCACCATGCGAATCTTGACATGGTATCAGAGCAGCGCCACTGAGAGAGGCTGATTTTGAAGGCTAAAATGAAGGAGAAGAAGCAAGGTTCGAGCAAGCAAGCAACGGGTAAGAAGCTCTCCCATTCTTTCACTCTCTCTCTTAAATAGTGCCTGTGGAGGCACCGAAAGCAGGGTAGAGTGAAAATCTCAGATTGCTGTGAGATTTGGTGTGTGAGCAGAGCACTGTATATTCTACAAATAAACCCTTTTGGGCTTTTTTGTAGTTATTTTGGGCATCTGAGGCCATTTTAGGCCCCATTTTAGAGCCACAAGGTTGCGGATAGCAATTTCAAGGTACACTGTGATTTCGACTGTATTAACCGAAAGTGGGTGCATAGGTTAGAGATTTCGAATCTGTAATTTTTGAGGTGTTTGCAGGAAGCAAACATAAGGTTTATCTACAAATAGGTTGCAGATTACATGTACTATTGAGCAATCATTGAAAAAGGTTGCTTGGTATATTGTTGTGCACATGTTGTGAAAGATTGCAGAAAACTGGCTTGTTGTGTTTATTCTTATTTGTGATAATGGAAGAGAAGAGTGGAAATCCCATTATTGAGAAGCTTGATAAGAACAACTACCCTTCATGGAAGTTCCATGTGACGAAATTCCTCATTGGAAAGGGCCTTTATGAGTTTGTTTCAGGTGAAGAAAATGAGCTCTAGAGGAAGAGGTGGATGGTAGAATAGAGGTTCTGGAAACTATGCCATCCCACATAGATTCGCACATATGTATGCAAGTTATGAGGATTTAGAGCATCCCTCCATTGAATTAGACTTGCAACTCCCCTACTCTACCATTTGGCCCCAACAGACACTAGATTCTTTGTAATTGATGGCACATGTAATACATTTATCAGACTCTTTGTCTAGCCATCATAAAAGGACAAGGGAACCTTTCCAATGTGTGAAATTAGGTGGCATGAATCATCACCCATCTGCACATAACCTGGATTTTGTAAGTCTTGTATCTCTCCAAACCATTCAACATGATTGGTCATATGATTAGATGCACCTGAATCAACATACCAAACATCATCATGTGTCCCCTTTCCTACAACTGCATTCATCATATGCTGCATAACAAACATACGCTCATTTTTATCTTCATTGTGTCGTGAAGACGATGCATAGTTTCCTTGCTGCAATTTACCACTATGAATCTATGTGTGCAGGTTATGAGGATTTAGAGCATCCCACATATGTGTGCAGGTTAAAGAAGGCGCTCTATTGGCTGAAGTAAGCACCTAGAGCATGGCCAGACAAGATTGGAGAGTATCTTGTCAATATTGGATTTTGTATTTTTGATGTTGATCACTCACTTAATGTGAGAAAGGGAGATGTAAATTTGGTCATCATAGTCATCTATGTGAATGACTTGATTATTACAGGTGACAGTGACAATGGGATTGCTGAAGTTAAGGACTTCCTGAAGAAGAAGTTTGAGATGAAAGATTTGGGTAAGCTGAGATACTTTCTTGGTATTGAGGTGATCAGCTGTGATGATGATATATGGCTATCCCAAAGGCAGTATGGCTTGGATATGTTATCCAAGTATGGTATGACAGCATGTAAGCCTCTTTCAGTACCATTGGAGCAAAATGTGAAGTTCAGTGCTGACGTTGGGGATGAGATAGAAGACCCTACTATGTTTAAGAGGATAGTAGGGAGTTTGATTTACATAACTATCACAAGGCCAGACTTGAGCTATACTGTTGACCTTGTCAGTCACTTTATGTAGATGCCTAGAAAGCCTCATTTGGATGCAGTTAGACGTATATTGAGGTATGTGAAGTCCACTTTACATTATGAACTTTTTTATGAGGCACATAAGGACATACAGGTCTTTGGATACACAAATGCAGATTGGGGTGGTAGCATGTCAAACAGAAGATCTACAAGTGGATTCATGTTTTCCTTTGGTAGTGCAGCAGTTATATGGAGCAGCAAAAAGTAACCTACAGTTGCTTTATTGAGTACAGAGGTTGAGCATAGAGGTGCTACTATGGCAGCATGTGAGGTGGTATGGCTGCAAAAGTTATTAGGTGATTTGGATGTGTAGGGAGATGGTCCAGTTGTCATTCATTGTGACAACATGAGTAGCATACAGTTAGCTAGGAATCCAGTGTAGGACAAAACACATTGAGGTGCACTACCACTTTGTGAGAGAGAAGGTACTTGCAGGAGAGATTAAAATATGTCGGCACACAGGATTGGATAGCTGACATTTTCACAAAGGCATTGGGTTTAGAGAAGCTTCAAAAGTTCCGAATCTTACTTGGAGTTGCAGAGATAGAATTGAGCTTGAGGGGGAGTGTTGAGATGGCAAGCTCAACACCTGTGGACATTGATGATAGACCGCCTGGCTAGATGGGTCCGCACATCTACACTTAGCACGTTGGTGGTCATTATGACACTCACATAGCCACTGCCTTATCACTTATTATATTTAGTTTGTTACACCTACCTACAACTAGCAAAGATATAGTGCCAGTCGATTAGCGTAGTTGGTTGTGCACTATTTGACTTAAAAGGCCACTTTCCTTTATGTTGTATCTTATCTATACTTTGTGTACATTGTATAGTGTGTGGAAGAAGAAGAAAAAATAAGCAAGAAAACGTTTTGGCCTCCATCTCTCTTCTTGTGTTCTTGAGTGAGCTTCCTCTTGTGTATACAGTGCGTGTTTGGCACAGCAGCTCAAGCAAAGTCCCCCACCACACGATTCTTCACAGGTCAGTCATGTCAATTATTCCTAGTCAGATGAGTAGAAGGCCGAGATAGCCAAGATCCCTTATGCATCCTAGTGGGCAATTTAATGTATGCTATGATAGCCACTCATCGTGGCATAGCATTTGCAGTGGAAGTTGTGGTACCCTATATGGCTACACTTGGCTGGTGACATTAGGATGCTATGAAGGGCATCATGAGGTACCTAAAATATAATATATATATATGAGCATTTTCTATGTTTACCTAGGATATTTTAGTCGTTGGTATTGCACTAACCATGACTATGCATGCCATGCACATAGTAGAAAGTCCACCTATGGTGGGT
The DNA here is from genome assembly GCF_053477565.2 of Lygodium microphyllum. Classification (NCBI taxonomy): domain Eukaryota; kingdom Viridiplantae; phylum Streptophyta; class Polypodiopsida; order Schizaeales; family Lygodiaceae; genus Lygodium; species Lygodium microphyllum. Next base: position 14,819,956 of record NC_141139.1, on the reverse strand, counting down.
ATGTATTCACCTTTGATGGAGGTGCTGTTTCTTGGATGTCTAGGGTATAGAAATGCATTGCCTTATCTACTACTAAGACAAAGTATATTATTGTAGCCATTGAGTCTTGCAAGGAGGCCCTATGGTTAGGCCATCTAGTGGGGCTGATGTTGGGATTATTATTATTCCTACATTGCATTCAGATTTTATAAGTGCTATTCAATTGGTCAAAAATCCCGATCTTTCATGCAAAGACAAAGTATATTAAGGTGCACCATCACTTCACCAGGGAGGTGGTAGAGGACAAGTTGGTTGAGCTTGTCAAGATCTTGACTAACAAGAATCCTATAGATATGCTCACTAAAAGTCTCTAAGCGAAATGTTTTCCTTCCTTAGGAAGATGATGGGTGTAGGATGAGATGATCATTTCTCATTCTGTTGTATTTATGTACATTTGTACTTATTACTTTTTCCTTGTTCTCTCCTCAGTGAAGGCAGATTGGCCTTTAAGTGAGAGATTATTAGGGATAAAGACACATGTGCATATGCCACCTCATATTTACTATACACATCACGATGGCACACCTCTACACTACAAGTGGCGAGTGTCCATCACTATCAGTTTGTTCTTTATTCTTTCAAAATGACTACTAAATAAGGGAAGGCAGGTCATACATTGTGACTATTGGAGTTCCCACATATGGTGTTTCTCTATCTTACTATCTTTCTCCATCTGCCATAGCTCTTACTTACTCTAGCTTCCATGGTTTCACTCGAGCTCTACCTTTCAAGAGAGAGAGTCTTTAAGGGAAGAGAAGGATAGATTAGATACAAAAGAAGAAGAATGAGAGACGCACACTAAAAACTCTTAAATCATATCATTCTTGTGAGCATCCATTGCCTAAACTTTATTATATTTATCGATTCTATTGAGGCTACAAATATCATATTATTTATGCTTGAGCTACTATGGAACCTAAATGAAGGAGAGAAATGAAAAATATGCAAATCAAAGCTATCATTGAGGATGATGAGACCACCATGAAAATAAAATAAAAAAGAAACAATTGACATACTATTAAGTTACTTCCATTGTTTGAATTCTTGGAAATAATTGTATGCCTTTTTTTGTATGATGGCTTTATGATTTCACCTTTTTTTGTGTTTGAATTAGTAGCATCCAATCAGTACATAGCCTTGGATCTATGGGACCAATAATGTAGTATCTAGGGACCAATACTGAGCACATTGTCGCTTCATCACCTAAGATAGAGGAGCTTTGAGGGCATTGTGCAAGTAAATCCACTTAGTAGCCTATGATAGGGATGAAGGGCTTCGTGATCCCCATCACTATTTTTTGAATGGAAGACCTAGAATTCTAAATTAGAGGTAGAACAACTTCGTGGGAGTTTGAATCCTATGAAAGTCATAATAAAGAAAATTTTTGTAGTGTACTTGTTGAGTGCTAAAATGACTATATTTTAAGGTATTCTTTGTTCGATTTTGGGTATGGTTGATTGATTGGTTTTTGGATAGTTTGGAAGTGTTTTGAAGTGTAATGAAATGTGTTGAGTAGGTTTGAAAAGCTCATAATGGTTTTTGATTGAGTTATAATGTGTTGTTTGGTTCTAAGGTGTGATTGTTTAGTTCTGATAGGTTTGTTTTGCTTCTATTTTGATCCTTTTTTTTAATGATAGGTTACGATTGTGAATGATTGGTTTGGAGAATCATTGGGAGAGTAAGTTGGATGGATTTTGATGGTTTGGATTGCTTTTAGTTTCAGTTGAATGGTTTTTTGTACTTCTTGTTGAGCTACTATGAATCTTCTATTGTCTTTTATATGATTCTGTGAGTGTTCTATATAATCTATATTTAGCTTGGGAGAGTTTTTAAATCTTGGAAATGGAATAATATTACTTGGAAATAGAATAATATTAGCTTAAAAGAGTTCAAAGAAGTAAAGAAAATAGTTTTTCAAGATTTGAAGTGAAGACTGAAGTGATAGTGACAATAATGAGCCTTGAGAGGTCACTGAAGCATCTTGGTGTCTCTTCATATCAGACATACCTCTTGGGAGATGTATCCATGACCAAGAAAGAATTATTGAGTGTGATTCTTTGTTGTTCTCATGTACTATTGAGAGAGAGAGAGAGAGAGAGAGAGAGAGAGAGAGAGAGAGAGAGAGAGAGAGAGAGAGAGAGAGAGAGAGAGAGAGAGAGAGAGAGAGAGAGAGAGAGAGAGAGAGAGAGAGAGAGAGAGAGAGAGAGAGAGAGAGAGAGAGAGAGAGTGTGTGTGTGTGTGTGTGTATGAGTGATAGTATATGAGAGAGAAATAATTTCTTTGAAGAAACATTGTATCTATATGTGAAAATTTGAGAGAAAGACTGAAAATAAAGAAGTATAGATACTACATGATAAATTCCGTTCAAATTTGAACATTTCTTTGTATTGTCTTGGTTCTTTTATGGTTTCTATGAAGAAAATGAAGAATATATTGAAGTTTTATTGTGAGAAATTTATGGGAGATTCATTATATGATGTTGCATACAAAGTTCCTTTATTCTCTGGTAGTCTTTTTCCTTCATGTGGTTTCTAGAGCATAAAGAATATGCTTGTTCATGAGACAAGATAGATTTTCTTGCAATATTTTTCCCATTTTCTTTGTGTTTCTCTTGGGGCTCCATGTTTTTGGTACGTAGGGAAAAACTGCCATCAATAAGCAACAACAAAGGCTGAAAATGGAAGTAGTGGCATTGTTGAAGAGGAAGAAAAGAAATGGAAGATTCTAGAACTCTTGCTATTGGTGAAGAATTGAAGATCTTCATTGTCAAAGTCACTTTCTACATGAAGTGCATTCCTCAATGGCAAAAACATGTCACTATCTTGATGCGAGCTCTATGTGATAGATAGATCCCACTATCTTCTGAAGCTATAGAAAGTTATATCACTATAGCCAATTGTTTCCCACAAAACTGAAGAGTGAAATAGATAGAATAAGTATCAATGAAAGATTTGGCTTTCATTGAAGAATTTTCAAATATTATCAAGTGGGAGATTGTGAAGAAGCTTCAAGAGTCATAGTTAGTGGATGTTGACAAGAATAAGAATCGGATTTGTTTGTGGATACACAATAGCAAGATACGAGGGATACTTGGTGCACAGATGGGCCTTCTGTTTGTTCAATTGGCAATCCATTAGAGTGTTCTTTACAACATACACCATTGAGACCCTCCAAAGTTGATACTATTAGGACCATGGTACTATGGCGATCCTCAAAAGAATAAATTTTGATACCTTCATAATTAAATATCTTTCCAGTTGTAGTGGCATGAAAGCAAAATTTAGAGACGTTGAAAAGAAGGAAGCAGTAGAAATGTTGATAAAAGAGTCCTCTAGAGACTAAAGCCCCTCTGATCCCCTTCTATTGAGCATAGAAAAATCGGGTGGAGCCAACTCCCTAATGAATGACGTGATAAAGAGGCAAGCACTAGAACAAATCTAGATGTATGTGAAAAGAGACAAGATAAAAATTAAAATTGAGGACACAATAGCAGTAGAAGCCTCCTTTGATGCTCTTGTGGCAGTTTTTTTAGAAGTCCCAATGGCAAACCAAGGTCCCCTTCCAAGCCAGATCCCTCCTAGAAATATGGGTGACATGCTAATGAATGTAGTTTCATTACCAAGCTTTAAGGATTGTGTGTAGCCAACATGCCGCAACCCTCGAGTATTGGCTGGCACTCTTCCCCCCACCACTTTCAAAGGCATGGTGTTTCAATGATATGAGAGACGAGTAGCATGAACTTTTGACACATGGAATGTTCTTAGATGGCCTTTCTCCACCAAATTCATGCATGAAGGTTTCGAAAAGTAGATGTGAGAGGAGTTCATGAACTTAAGTCAATCCTTTGAAGAACAGGTAGAAGCATATGTCTCTAGAATGGAATCCATATTGAAGAGATGTACCAACCATGACTTGGATGAAGGCACCTAGAAGGGAGTTTTTCTTAGAGGCCTACAACCAAAAGTTTGTAAGTTTGTGGAGCTAAGAAGATCAGTTAACTTGCAAGCTATAATGAAAGGTATAAGACTGCATGATGAAGTTGAAGCAAGGCTATCTATGACCTCAGAAAGAGGAGTCTTGCCTCCTCTAATACCAAGAATGGTCTACCCATCAAATGTAGTCCCAAGGACTATCTCCTTCCCCCACTCTTAAATGCAAAATGTGTCATAGTACAATGCAGTGAATCCACAATGGTTGTAGATAATAGTATCTCAAATGATGATTCAACAATAACAACAATGGCCTCAAATGGTTTTCTAAATGGCAAATCAACAACAATAGTGAAACCCTACCAACTGGAACCAACAACCAATAGTCCTAATAGGAACTTTGAGCTAGAGTCAGAACACATCAAACCAACTAGTCTATGTGATAATCATAGAGATGCCCCAAAATCCTTCTCCAAGTACTTCAAAAGGAGAAAATTTGAAGGACTATTTGTCCAACTCAATTGTAAGCATCAAGAAAGAGCTGATGGATGTGATCACAAAATAGTTAAGACACTAAAAGTCAATACTTCTAGCATATTCAATACTCTGGGAGTAGAAAGAGATGTTATGCAATCACATACCTGGTGTGGAAAGTGCCATTAGCTGGGACATTTGGCCATTGAATGTACCCAAAATCCAATTATCCTTGGAGCATTGTGTCCTTACTATCTAAGAAAGAACCGTATAGAAGACATCTACTCTCTGAAGGAGATGCATGACAAAAGGAAGAAATATGAGGAAGAAAGGCTCAACTTGTTGGACCAAGATGATGACCCAAGATATGGACCCAAAGCCCAGAGATTTTGGTCCTAACTTTGGTCCAAAGAGGTTCCTTACCCAAAGTTACAAAGGAAGACAATTTGGTGGTGAACAAATATCAAAAGTGGAATGCTATAGATACGCAGAGAAGGGTCATGTCTCCCCAAATTGCCCCCGTAAGAAGTGCTCACCACGAGGGCAAGAAACAATCATGAAAATTTGAGCTTTGACCAAGTTTGGACCATGGATTATAAGCCGCTCTATAGCCAATGCAAATGAGAAGTCCATATTGCTAAAGACTATCCTCGTCTAGCCAAGGCTAATGCCACAAATAATCAACAGAAAAATCAAGAGCCTACCTCCAACTTGGTAGAATTGGAAGAAGATGTAGTTACATGTGCCAAGAAAAGAGAACCAACATTTCCAAAAGATAATGTTCCACCTACAAAAGCTACCAAGTTCAAGCTCCCAATAGAGTCGCAAAGTAGTACAATATAGTGTAGAATAGTCCAATGCCATAAAAGGATATAGAGACACTCTAGGACACATAACTAGAGGTCCGAGAGACAAAAGAGATGGATGTACCTCCAATAAAAGACAAAGTGGTGATGTAACCCTTCTTAAAGAAAGAGAAAATATAAAAGTGGATATTATCCCATTCCCTAGTCGGTTGGAGAAGCCCATGGATCCCATAAAAGGGAATGATTTAGTTAAGGACTTGGATACCTTTTGCCCTAATTTGTCATTTTGACAAATGTTGATGCTCTCGCCCAATTGTAGAAAGAGATTCAAAAGCATTCTCATGCAAAGATGTGGCCTAAGGAATGCCAACCCTGCAAATTGTTATAAAAAATAATAAGGCCCTAGAGCCTATGAAAGAAGTGGACATGGCCAATGCCTTCCTAGATCCTGGCACTCTAGAGATTGGTGTTTAGATGGAAGGCTGCTTCATTGCAAGTGCATGGATAGATGGAGGCTCTTTCATGGACATCATGATGGATGTGATGATGAAAGATCTAGGCCTTCAAGCATCCAACCTACTCAGTGACTCATCAGACTATTAATCAGAGCAAAATCAAGCCTTTAGGTATCCTTCCTTATATCAAGACCACAATTGCTGAAAGAGATTACTGGATGACATACCTAGTGGTAAAGCCCAATGCATATGGAACATTTTACCTTCTATTACTTGGAAACCTAATCCTAGGCAAGGGACACAACAAATTGGTGTTAAAGCTCAATATGGTGCAAAAAAAGGCCATGGATCCATCTCCATAGAAGTATCATCTCACTCTTCCAATGAAGCAACGTATAGAACATCCATTGAAGAAGATGATTCTAAGCAAAATTTCCCAAAGGAACCAGAAGCACAATCCCTAATAGTGGGCATTAAAAGTCATCTCCCAAAAGATGCAACATCATTTTCAATGGGTGAATACCTCCTACCAAAACTAGGAATGACTTCTGAAATTACCTTTGATAGTGAGATAGAGGCATGGATGTACTGCTCTTTCTATTACATGGCCATAGGAGAGTCAAAGGCAAAAGTAGAAGGAGAAATAGAGAGCATGTTTTTATATTATAGAGCCTTTACAGCAGTAGAGATAGAAATTGAAGCAAAAGATTATGAATTCAAAAACGAAGCTAATGAAAGAGCAAGAATCCCTTCCATTCAAAGAGGATATCCATGTGGACATGACCGAGGCTTCGGAGGATGAAGAGTCCTTACTCTTTGATGGAATGACCATGGTCCCTTTCAAGCTTGTTAATGGTCCATAGCACATGCAGAGGATGTACACAAAGTGGAAGAGACAAATAGTACCAACCCCACAGTATCAAAGAACCTTGGAAGGTCCTTGTCACTTTACATTCCTGGGTATATCCTCAAAAGATGAGTCCTCAAGTCAAGAAGTGAGTACCCCACAACTCACATTTGAAACAATCCTCATACCATTTCAACATTTACAAGGATCTACATAGTTGCAACACAAAGTAGAGAAAGATGGCTCTAGTAGAGCATCAGAGGAAGAAGCTACTCCCTTGAAGGATTCTAACATGTAAGTAGTCCCTGAAACCTCCATCAGAGAGGTAGAATGTGAAAATAAGTTAACTTTTATTAATGCAGATGGTGGGAAAAGACACCCGATGAAGGAGAATTATATTTTTGCTTGGTCTTACAAAGACTTAAAGGGGATTGATCGCACTATATGTCAACATCACATTGACCTAGAGCCAAATGCTAAGTTAACTTTTATTGATGCAGATGGTGGGAAAAGACATCCCATGAAGGAGAATTATATTTTTTCTTGGTCTTACAAAGACTTAAAGGGGATTGATCCCACTGTATGTCAACATCACATCGACCTGGAGCCAAATGCTAAGCCAGTACGATAATGTCAAAGACACATGAATTCCCATTATTCTGCCTTAGTCAAGGCAGAGTTGTTAAAGCTCTTCTTGGAAGCTAAATTTATCTACCCAATGAGACCAATACTGAATGGGTTTCACCCCATCATAGTCATACCTAAGAAGAATGGGAAGTTTCGAATCTATGTGGACTTTCAAAAGCTGAATTTTAAAATAAAGCAATATCATTTTTCTATTTTCTTCATCAATCAGGTGTTAGAAATAGTGGCAGGTCATGAACTCTATTCCTTGCTAAATGATTTTAGTGGATATGATCAGGTGCAAAATGCAAAAGAAGACCAGTTCAAAACAACCTTCACCATAGAATGGGAGATTCATGCTTACAAGGTGATGACATTTGGGCTTTGTAACGCCCCTACTACCTTTTAGCGAATCATGATGGTTGCATTTCAAAATCACCTACATGATTTCATTGAGGTATATTTAGACTATTTTGTGTCTTCAGTCCACTTTGCAAGCACTAGGGACAATTTGAGTAGTGCTTTGATCAATGTCGGGAGTATGGAATTTTTCTTAAACCTCAAAAAATGCATCTATGGAGTCTCTTCAGGTGTTCTATTGGTCCACATTGTCTTCACACAAGAAATAGCAGCTGACTCTACCAAGGCTGAGAAGATTGTAGCCCTAACCACACCAACTAATCTAAAATAGTTGAGAGGATTTCTTGGCCATGTGGGCTACTAGAGGAGGTTCATAGCACATTTTGCAACAACAAAGGCATCCCTCTTGCACAAGCTCCTAAGAAAAGATGCAAACTTTATTTGGATAGATGACTATAATGAAACCTTTAATACCTTGAAGCAGTGTTTGATCAAAGCACCCAATCCTACAACCTCTTGATTGGATAAAGGAATTCCACGTGCATATTAATGCATTAGTTGAAGGGCTAAGCACAATTCTTTGTCATCAGAAAGTCTCCTCAAAGCTAGACCAATCAATTCATTATGCAAGCCGAAAAGTCACAAATAGAGAGTGGAATGATACAATGAGAGAGCTTGAGTGCTTGGCGATGGTGTTTATCTTAGAGAAGTTTCGGCATTGCTTTCTGTCAATACATTTCAAGATTTACATGGATCATGAGGCTCTATTCTTCCCTAATGAACGAGGTAGATGTCAAAAGAAGAATTTGAAAGGTGAGAAGGATCAGAAGAGCTATGGTGGGAGAGCAAGAGCAAGAAACAGAGAGAGACCAAATGGGAACTTCAACAATCACAATGTGTGACCGGGCCTTCCTTTATTCAAACTGTCACTAAAAGAATAAATAGTAAAGTGACGGTGACAAGTATTCACCACATGCAATGTGCAGTGGCGGGTACTATCAATGTAGTAATACATAGGCAGCTAGGCAGAGGCACCTTTATCCCCAACAACCTCCCACTTATTAAAGGCGAATTTGCCCCAGTGAGGAGTGAAAAAGAAAAAGAAAAGACAATACAAACAGGATGAGGAAAAATGTCATCTCATCCAATGCCCATCAATCTCCTGGGGAAGGCAAAGTGCTCAGTAGTGAGGCCTTTCGTGAGCAGATCAGCAAGATTTTCGTTAGTGGAGATCTTGACAAGGTTAACAGACTTGTCTTCCATGACCCCACGTATGAATTGATACCTCACCTCAATGTGTTTCATCTTCGCATGGAAGACCAGATTCTTGGTTACCTGAATATCACTCATAGAATCCGAATGCAGCATAGGTATGGAACCAATCCCAAGGTCATGCACCAAACAGCCCAACCATATGGCCTCCTTACAAGCCTCAGTGACTACAATATACTCAACCTCAGTGGTAGAGAGAGTCATACAATTTTGAACCCTGGACATCCAAGAGACAGCACCTCCAACATAGGTGAATGCATAGCCAGAAGTGGACTTCCTACTATTTGCATGTCTTGCATAATGGAATTTTGTTTACCCCACAACTCATGTATCCTAGCTGCCATAGCAAATACACATATATGTTATGCCTTTCAGGCATCTCATGATACCCTTCACGACATCCCAATGTTTCTTGCCAAGTGTAGCCATATAGTATTGGTGAGTGAAAATAAGTGACCGGGGACATGATGCTATGTGAAGTCAAGTGGGGTAACACATGCAAATATCATTTTTTTGTCTTTCTAACACTTACTTGTAGTGGGAGTCGGGTTTATAGATGGAAATCCCAAGTGCTACCATGCATGTTCGACGCATGGTTGTGATATTTCAAATTTGAGACACGCGCCTCATGTAGGAAGAGAAGAAAATGTATTCTTGCTTCCGATTTTGAGTCCCCAAGTGGAATTTTACGTGGCAAGGGGCATGTTTGCCATCTAACAACTAAGGGGAAGCAAGGGGCAACTTGAAAAAATAGGAAAAAAAGTAAAAACGTGAGGAATTTTTAAAAAAAATAAAAAAAAAAGAGAAGAGAAGTGTTCAACACAAGACAATCAGCATGAGAGAGGGGGGGAGGGAGGGAGAGAGAAGAAGAATCTTGCAGGCTAAAGAAGAGAGAAATTTAAACCTCAGAAGAAGAAGAACAAATTGTCAGAAGAAAGAGATCGTAAAGCTGAAGTTATTGAAGTTGTGGAGTAGGATGGCAGGGATGCTGAAGTCAATGGGCTGATGTGAGTTCTCAGCTTTCAAATGATGGTAATAAGAGTCTTCTTTTTGTCTTGTTTTCAGTGAAAGACAACAGAGGGTTGTTCTTTATCCTGTTGAGAGTGATGCATGTTAGTTGTTGAGTGAGGCTTCCCATCCGTAGAGAAGAATGGAAGTGAAGGGTCTCTACATCTGAAACTAGGTATGTAGCAGGGAATATGTACTATGGTCAGGTTTTGAATGCACGAATCTAAGTTACTAGAAATCTAAAAGGATTTGCATCCAAGAAAATAATGGATCAAAGTTTGCATGAATTTAGGACTACAGATTGTGAATAGCTATTTTAGGGCAGCAGATCAAGGAATTTGACTCTGACTTGTTCTGAAGGATCATAGATTCAAAAGAGAGCTACAACTTTCCTTTTTGAAGCTTGGCGATCCAAGGTCTGATTAGAAAGTTATGAGTTGTTCTGTGTAATGCTCCATGAGGCAATTTTTGTGCTCTATGAGGAAACAGGTGAATTCATCAATATCTATGTCAGCAACTTGGTTTCTCATGAAATTCATCATGATTATCCATTTGCTATATCAGTGTAAACTCTATTTTGATGCAGTAATGGAATGTCCACAGCAGTGAAATGCTTATAGCAACTGAGTTGGCATGAAAGTTGGCTGTATAAAGCTTTGAGTACCTATGTATTTAGTTTGTATTTATGTGTACTCTGAGGAAAGAAGAACATAGAGGGTCTACAACTGATTTTGTATTGCTTGAAGCAATCACGCTTTATGGGGCAGTTTGCTACATGGGGTTGCCATTCCTAAAAATAGGAGTTGTGTAAATCTGAAAGCTCATGTTGTCAGAGTCTCTATCATGGTTGTTTCAGCATCAAATTCTCTCTAAAAATGGTAATTCTAAGTTTGAAGGTTTAAACTACTCAAGTTGTTGAGTTGAAGTCTCAATGAGCGAGTGATCAAGAAGTTTTTATCATGTGTTCAGTGGTGCCGTCTCGTGGGTTTTGTTGAGGTGAGATCCTTGGTCTTTATCCTTTGGTGTTGTCTTGGGGGTTGTTAGAGGCCGACTACCCAATTCACCTACCATAGATTGGTGCCCCCGCTGAGGATCTCCCGTATTGAAGATCTCTTGCTGATCTTATCAGTTGGGAAGTGTAAGGTTTGGAAACCAACCTGTACACAAACTCAAGCATGGCGGCTTTTGGATATGAACCCTTCTTTGGTATTGAAAATGAGGATGGGAGTGGATGGCCTACCAAAATCGAAGGGACACTGATGCAGATAAGCTTCGAATGATCAGCATGTTGCTTGAAGGATCTGCAAGATTATGGTGAAACTTATTGAATGAAGAGACAAGGGAAAATTGGAATGAAGTTAAAAATGAGTTCCTTACAAGGTTTGCAACTAAGCAAACTCCTAAGAGTTTATGGAAATCTTTGGAAATGTTTCAGGGAGAAAATGAGGAAGTGTCTAAATTTGGTGTGATATTTGAAGCAAAATGGATAGAAATTGCACAGAGTATGGAGCAACCTTCCATGATGTTCTTGAAAAAGGACAAGATTGTTTCATTGCTCAAATCTAAAATTAGAGGAAAGATTCTGATCAAAGACCTTGATATGTATGAAGATGCAATCAAAATAGCCAAAGAAAAGCAAAGGAAAATACAATTGAGGTCGGATCAATCAAGAGGCATTGCTGTGCATGCATTTTTACAGCCTAATCAAGTTGACATTGCTGCAGGAAATGCAGGACATCAAGCTATGAACCTTCATGGGGCATTTGAAAGAATGGAGAATGGAACTCAACAAGGCCATAGGAAACTTGATGATGATGTGATTAGTAAACTGCAAGAACAATTGGCAAATTTGAATTTGAATATGAGCCTATTGCAGGCAAGGCAGCCTCAAATGCAACCTAGATTTAGAGGACCTTCAAGAAATAGATGGGAAAACTTTGAATGCTTTAATTGCAGGGAGAAATGTCATATTGCTCCTGATTGCCCTTATCCAAGAAGAACAGGAAGGGAGATGTATCCCATGCCACAAGGGAATTCTAGGCAAGATGCTAGACCTCAATAGGAACAAAGGCCACTTGAACCAGCTAGGCAATAGTTGGAAAGAAGACCTGGTGAAGGCACATCGCGGGTATGAATTTGATCGAAACCTGCATGTCTGATGATGGGGAAAATGCAGATGTTTTTGCTAATAAGAGAGTCAGAGAGAGGGATGCTGAAACTGAAACTCAAAGGGTAGCAAGGAATAAAAACTGAAAACAGGTTGCTGGGAGTCAGTCAAGTTCCTTACAACCTACTTGAAGACTTAAAAGGTAAAAAGACTTATATTACATATGGTCAGCTACTGCAGATGAACTCATCTCTGAGGAGGCAATGGCATGGTTTGGTTAGCATCAAGAAAGGAAAAACCCAAACTGGGCATGTTGGAGTGGTATACCTATAAGATGTGAAAGACATTGTACCTAGCATGGACGCATGGATACATGGAAGAAAATTTGATCAAGTTTATGTTAATGGTGGTGCGCAAGTTTGTGTAATCACTGAAGAAGCAATCTTGCAAATGCATCTTAAAATGACAGGGAAGTCACTGTTTAAGGTTAAAATGGCAAATAGCTCAAAAGTGAAATGTTTGGGAGTCATTGAGAACTTGGAGATCAACATTGGAGGCCAAAGAGCATGTTTGGATTTCCATGTTGTGCCTGCAAAACTTGGGGCATATCCACTTATTTTGGGACAAGTGTGGTTGATTGGTATAAGATCTAGACAAGATTGGTATACAGGTCAATTGGAACTTTATCTAGAGAAGCTAGTTCATAAGAGGGTGATCTTTGACATGAAAACAAGGTCTGTCATTCAAAGTGGACATGAAAGTGATGTTGGAGGTGATGAAAGTAGTGATTCAAAAAATTCCAACCTTGATGAGGAAGATAGAGAATGGGAAGCTAGCCTACTCTCTAGGGATGTTGACTTCTTTGGGTTGTCAATCCAAGGTTCAAAAAGAGAGGGAAAAGTTGTAAATATTGCTCTAGAAAGTATAGACTTCATGTAGGAAACTTGTGAGCAGCAACCTGAAATGAATGTTGGACTGCCTAAGCTTATGAATATGTTGGTTGACTAATGATGAAAGAGATGAATATTTAGCTATTTTTCAGAAATACCCAAAATTGTTTGCTACAAAATATCACCAGTTGAGGGGTACTAACAGCATTATGCACCATATCAAATTGAAAGAAGGGTATAAACCAGTGGCTCAAAAACTTAGGAGACTTGGTACAATTCATAAAATTTTACCTAAAGCTGAAAATCAACAGTTGCTTGATGCTGAATTTATCTATCCTATCAATGATGCAGAGTGAGTCTCATGTTGTAATTAGACAAAGGAAGAATGAAAAGTGGAGAGTATGTGTTGATTTCAAGCCTCTTAATGCAGCTACTAAGAGGGACTACTATCCTCTTCCGTTTCAAGATGAGATATTAGATCAAGTGGTTGGTCATGAATTTTACAGTGTGTGTGATGAATACTCTGAATATTTCCAAATTAGAATAGCAGAAGAAGATCAAAAGAAAACAATGTTCATTACCCCATGGGGATGCTTCTTTTATAGAGTGATGCCTTTTGGTCTGATGAATGCATACGCTAGATTTTCAAGATGGGTTAGTTGGGTTTTGCCCCTTTCATTGGGAAATCTTTGCGGGTGTTTATGGATGACTTTTGTGTGTATACAGCTCAAGGGCATTACACTCTCAAAAACTTGATGAAGTTTTCTACAAACTTGATGAGGATGGCAGTCAGCTAAACCCCGATAAATGTAAAATAGCAAGAACTAGAGTGATACTCTTGGGTCATGAAGTGTCTACTAATGCTATTTCACCTTAGCCTAGTAAAGTTGAGGCTTTACTTCTTATGGATTCTCCAAAAAATGTAAAAGAACTGATGAGCTTTGTTCAAAAGTTGAGGTATCTATCAAGGTCATTCCATATACTGGCTGAATATGTATATCCTTTATAGAAAGCAACTCGAAGGGATCCTTCAGTTTGGACACAAGTTAAAGAGGATGTATTCTTGCATATTAAAGAAAAGTTAAGCACTTTGCCAGTTTTTATGCCTCCAAACTGGGATGAACCTTTCTTCATTAGTATAAGTGTTGGAAAAAATGCAGTGGGAGCCATTTTAATGCAGAAGGGAAAGGGGATGTCTTCTATGAGGCCTGTGTTTTATATAAGTAGATCCATTGGAATGGCTAAAAAAACTTGGATGGAAGAAGAATTGTTGGTATGGGGGTTGGTATATGCAGATAAAAGATGGAAATCATACTTGATTCAAAAACCATTTGTAGTACTTATTGGTTCCCAGTTGCTTCGATAGGTTTTACGATATGCTGAAAATGCTCCAAGAGTTACTAAGTGGTTGTTGGCTTTGCAAGAATTTGATTTTACATGTTTGAAGGAGGATACTATAAGAGCTAGCTTGACTGATATCTTGACTTATAAAGAACCTATTGAATGTGTAGTCATTATAAGACAGAAACTGATTTCGCATCCACAAATTCATGAGGAGATGAAGGATAAAGATGCTACCTTGTTTTTTGATGGCAGTTACAGAAGAGTGCTGAAAAAGGGAGGATTGGGTTTTGTCATTATGGATGCTAAAAATCGAGAAGTCTTTTCTGGAAGTCAAGAGAGTAAAGAGATACAAAGTAACAATGAAGGTAAATATGTGAGTTTACATGGTGGCCTAAAATAGTGTATTCAGCTGGGATACAAGAAGATAGTTGCAAAAGGAGATGCTACATTGGTGGTCAGACAGGTTCAAAATGTTTGGAAAGTCAATAAAGATATTTTGAAGGACTGGCTATTTAAGATAAAAGGCCTCATGAGACCGTTGCAAAAATTTGAAATTCAGCATATTGGTAAGGGAGAACAACCGTAGAGCTCATGAATTGGCTGAAAATGCTCTTTCCCAATATGTTGCAGCAATGAGGGTGGATAATCCTAAATATGAGGGTAGGGAGAGCCTTCACCTGATTGAAGAGTTTCCAAAAACTGGGGAGTTATGGTCATTGGCTGATAAATACAAAAGGTATACCATTGTCAGAAAGGCTAGGGCCGATGTGCTCATAAATGATCAATTGTACATGAAGGGAATTGATAATGTACTGAGAAGGGTGCTGGACAGTTTTGAAATTCCTGCTTTTTTATCTTCCTATCATGAGGAAGCATGTGGTGGTCATTTTGGTTTTAAGCTTACCAAATGGAAAATTCTGCTAGCAGGACTTACTTGGCCTAAAGTCTGAGTGCTGATGTTGCTCATTAGTGTAAAAGTTGTCATGCTTGCCAGCCATATGCAAAAAGGGTACTAATTCCAGAACTTGCTAAAGCCATTGTTGCCTATGGACCATTTGAGAAGTGGGGTTTGGATTTTATTGGACCTTTGCTTGGTACAAAAATAGAAAAGACTTACATCATTACTGCAGTTGATTATATGACTAAATGGCCAAAAGCTAAGGCTACAAGGAATTGCAATAAAGAGTATGTAACAAGTTTGGTGTTGATCTGAGCAAGAATGCAAAAGTTATGGTCTCTGGAGGTTGATGTTTGAATGGGCTGCATGTAGGAATTTAGGACTACAGACTGTACAAAGCTGTTTCAGGGCAGCATATCAAAAAATTTGACTTTGAGTTATTCTAGAGAATTATTGATTGGAAAGAGAGCTACAAGTTTCCTTTTTAAATCTTGGTGATTGAGATCTAGTTAGAAAGTTATGACTTGTTCTGCGTTGTGTTGTATGAAGCAGATTTTCAAAAAAAGGTGTTTGTCTTTGTCAGATGTTTTTAAAGCTTTTAATAAAGGTTCGTTCACACTTTGTGTTCCAAACCAGGGAGTGGCCAATCATGGTGAGTGAAAATGAGTGATCGGGGATATGATGTTGCGTGAAGTCAAGTGGGATAACATATGAAAATATCATTTCTTTTGTCTTTCTAACACTTACCTGTAGCGGGAGTCAGGTTTATAGATGGAAATCCCAAGTGCTACCATGCATGTTTGACATGTGGTTGTGATATTTCAAATTTGAGACATGCACCTCACACAGGAAGAGAAGAAAATGTATTCTGGATTTCGATTTTGAGCCCCCAAGTGGAATTTTACGTGGCAAGGGGCATGTTTGCCATCTAACAACTAAGGGGAAGCAAGGGGCGACTTGGAAAAATAGGGGAAAAAGTAAAAACATAAGGAGTTTTTTTAAAAAAGGAAAAAAAAGAGAAGAGAAGTGTTCGACACAAGACAATCAGCATGAGAGAGAGAGAGACAGAGGGAGGGAGGGAGGGAGGGAGGGAGGGAGGGAGGGAGAAGAAGAATCTTGCAGGCTAAAGGAGGGAGAAATCTAAACCTCAGAAGAAGAAGACCAAATTGTCAAAAGAAAGAGATCGTAAAGCTGAAGTTATTGAAGTTGTGGAGTAGGATGGCATGGCTACTGAAGTCAATGGGCTGATGTGAGTTCTCATTTTTCAGATGATGGTAATAAGAGTCTTCTTTTTGTCTTGTTTTCTTCTATTGCTACGTGGGGTAGAGAGTTTGCAGATCAGTTTTGATGTATTGATATGAGTGAAAGACAGCAGAGGATTGTTGTTCATCCTGTTGAGAGTGATGCATGTTAGTTGTTGAGTGAGGCTTCCCATCAATAGAGAAGAATGGAAGTGAAGGGTCTCTACATCTGAAATTGGGTATGTAGCAGTGGGTATGTAGCAGGGAATATGTATTATGGTCAGGTGTTGAATAGACGGACCTAAGTTACTGGAAATCTAAAAGGATTTGTACCCAAGAAAATAATGGATCAAAGTTTGTAAAGTTCCAAGCTCCTGCGACTCTTCATCAATGCAAGTTTGTGCTTTTGGAACAAAGAAGTTATGTCTGTTGTATAGAGCATGCAGGAATTTAGGACTATGGATTGTGAAGAGTTGTTTCAAGGCAACAGATAAAGGAATTTCACTCTGAGTTGTTCTAGAGAATTATAGTTTGAAAAGAGAGCTACAACTTTCCTTTTTGAAGCTTGGCGATCCGAGGTCTAGTTATAAAGTTATGAACTGTTCTATGTAATGATCCATGAGGCAATTTCTATGCTCTATGAGAAAATAGGTGAATTCAGTAGTATCTATGTCACCAACTTGGTTTCTCATGAAAGTCATCATGATTATACATTTCTATATCAATGTAAACTCTATTTTGATGCAGTAATGGAATGTCCACAGTAGTGAAATGCTTATAGCAGCTGAGTTGGCATGAAAGTTGGCCGTATAAAGCTTTGAGTACCTATGTATTTGGTTTATATTTATGTGTGCTCTGAGGAAAGAAGAACGGATAGGGTCTACAACTGATTTTTTACTACTTGAAGCAATCACGCTTTATGGGGCAGTTTGCTGCGTGGGGTTGCCATTCCTAAAAATTAGAGTTGTGTAAATCTGAAAGATCATGTTGTTAAAGTCTCTACCATGGTTGTTTCAGCATCAGATTCTCTCTAAAATTGGTAATTCTTAGTTTGAAGGTTAAACTGCTCAAGTTGTTGAGTTGAAGTCTCAATGAGGAGTGAGTGATCAAGAATTTTTTATCGTGTGTTCAATGGTGCCATCTCGTGGGTTTTGTTGAGGTGAGATCCTCGGTCTTTATCATGTGGTGTTGTCTTGGGGGTTGTTAGAGGCCGACTACCCAATTTACCTACCAGCATGCCACAACACCAACTGCAAAGGCAATATATGGTCGAGTGACTATCATGGCATACATCAAACTGCCCACAGCTAATGCATAAGGGATTTTGGCCATCTCGGCCCTCTAATCATCTGTCTGTGGACAATCGACCTGTGAAACCTTCACATAAGAAGGTAATGGATTGCCAATAGGCTTCATGTCCTGCATGTGAAAATGCTCAAGGAATTTATGAATGTACTCCCTCTGTGAGAGATAGAGTAGTCCATGATGCCTATCGCGCTTAATGCGCATACCAAGAATGTGAGAGGCATGTCCCAAATCCTTCATCTCAAAGCTCTACTTCAACTGAGATTTAAGAGCATCCAGCTCATCATGAGCTTTCCCTACTATTAGTATATAATCCACAGAAAGTAATAAAATAAGCAATGAGCCATCACGGGCTGTCTTCGTGTAAAGACACGGATCCATAGCACTCCTGATGTGGCCTTGTGACTGCATAAAGGCATCAAACTTATGATACCACTCCCTAGATGCCTGCTTCAAGCCATAAAGACTTTTCTTCAACTTGCACACTAGATGCTCCCTGGTAGGTTCTGTAGAGCCCTTAGGCTGCTCCATGTAAATCTCATCATGCAAATCCCCATGCAAGAATGCAGTCCTGACATCCATCTGATACATGTCCAAGTCAAGCTACGCGACTAAGGCCAAAACCAAGCGAAGGTGGTCATCTTGACCACATGAGAAAAGACTTCATCAAAGTCAACTCCATGCTCATGTTTAAAACCCTTAACAATAAGTCTTGCCTTATAAGCCAGCTTGGGGTGTCCAGGGGTACTTTTCAACTTGTACACCCATTTGTATGGCAAAGCCTTCTTGTCGTTAGGCAATGCAACCGAATCCCAAGTCATGTTCTTATGCAAGGAGTCCATCTCAGACTGCATAGCCCTCTCTCATGAGTGATTGTCACCCTTGCGTATAGCCTCATCATAGGTTAGAAGCTCTCTTGTATCTATAACTAAGATATAATGTATCGAGGGCTCAAATTGATCAGGTGGACATCTAACTCTAATAGATCGTCTCATTGCAGGCTTTGCTACATGTCTAGCATCTTGTCCAACACCTTGGCCATGTGTACCAACTGGTGATGCAGGCTGTCCAATTGGCTATGCAGGAGCACGTGGCTCCTCCTGGAATATAACCATGTATACCTCTACCACCTTCTCAGGCTGCCTATGCATCTTTTCTTCATGGAAGACTACATCATGGCTGCGGATGACTTTCCATACCTGCGGATCCTAGAGGTGGTAACCATCTCGCCTGCATCTTCATAGCCAAGGAAAATGCATTTGACACTCTTAGGATCCAACTTAATCCACTTGTCCTTGGACACAGGGCAGAATGCCTCACATCCAAAGACACGTAGCTGTGCATAAGATGGAGGTTTCCCAGTCCATACCTCCTCTGCAACCTAGAGATCCAAACCAGTGGAAGGTGATCTATTGATGACATGCACAGCTGTACTGACTACCTCAGTCCAAAAGCTCTGTGGTAGGCATGCATGGCTAAGCATAGTGCATACATGCTCCTGGATGGTTCTATTCATCCACTTAGCCAAACCATTATGGCGTGGGGTATAAGGGGTGGTCAACTAACGCTTAATACCCCTCTCGTCACATAGCTGCTCAAAGGAACGTGACACATATTCTCCCCCATTGTCAATCCTAAGGCATTTCAGCCTATGCCCAATCTATTTCTCAACCAATGCAGGCCATCTCTAAAACACAGCCAAGACATCGGATTTGAGCTTAATGGGATAAGCCCAGACTTTACGTAAAAAATTATCAATAAATGTCACAAAATACTTTGCACCACCCATAGACTGACAGGGCATGGATCCACAGACATCCAATGTACCAATGCCAAGGGCTCACTCATGTGTGTCCTATCAGACTTCTTATGTGTATTCCTAGTCTGTCTGTCATAAAGACAATGCTCACATGAATCAAAACATGCATAGTCAAGGGGCGATAAGTAATGCAAAACTAGAAAGCATTTTCATTCCCTTCAAGGACATATGGCCCAAACGGGCATGTCAAAGAGATACATGTGGGATGGAACCCACTGACAAAAGATGGTCAACAGAGGACCCATCAACTATAAGAGGATAGAGGCTACTAGCCTTTGCACCTCTAGCAAGCACAAGTCTGCCACGTGTGATCTTCCAAGCAAAATCCCCAAATAAAACATGAGACCCAGCATCATCAAGCTGCCCTGCAGACATAAGACTGCGTATAAGTGCAAGTCCATGATGTACATCCTATAACAAAAAAGTAGTGCCAGTAGAGAACTGTAGTCATACATCCCCAATGCCAACAATAGCAAGTGACCTGTCATCACCCAAGCGAACTAAACCAAAGACAATGCGGTAGGAATGGAACCACTCACAGCATGGTGTAACATGAAATGAAGCAATAGAATCCAAAATCCAGCACTGCGCATACATAGAGTGAACCTCGGTCAACGGCTAGCATCGCAAGAACTAGCTGCAAGTATGTACTCCCCATCGGAGTCATTAGTTTGCATGACATTTATCTCCTCGATTTTCACACTAGATTTTGCAGGCATAATGTTGCGATCAGAGGATTTTTCCTATACTTTGTCTTTTCCCTTCTCTTTGCACTTCTCATTGCGCAACTCATGACATTGTGGGCGTATATGACCCTTCTTGCTGCAATGATGACATGTCACATTAGCATTTCTCCCACAAGACTTCCTGCGTGACTTACCATGTGACTTAGACCTAGACTTCTGCGAGTCTCTGCCACGTCCACATCCATGATCATTCTTTCCAGTACCATCTCTACCTCTACCACATCCAAGTTCTTACAGTTGAACTCTTCCTACAGAAGAGTACTCTCTACATTAGGCAAGTTCAAAATAGTAGTAAGAGTACATATGGCAGTGCAGAATACATCCCATGACTCACTCAAAGTCCCAAGCAAAAACAATGGAGTAACCTCATCATTAAAGGTAATGCCTTGCGAAGTCAAGTTCTTGAGAATAGCATGGAACTGGCTCAAATGAGCAGACATTGTCATATTCTCCTTCATGCGCAAGTCCATAAGTTGCTTCAGCCAATACATCTGACTTGCTGGACTTTTCTTGTCATAGATGTTCTTAATTTTATCCCAAAGTTGCTAACCACTCTGTGTTTCCTCAACCACATTGTAATGCACCTATTCAATAAGAGACAAGATGAGGGTGGACTTCCATAACTCATCAAGCTCATCCCATTCATCATCAGTCATAGTTTCATGTTGCTCGCCATGCATCCTTAGTGGCTTGATCTAGGATTTCTGCACCAATACTTGTCAAACTTGGCTCTTCCAGTAGGCATAATTCGTACCATCAAGCTTAGTGATGTTGAAGATAGCACTATCAGTAGAAGAAGATGCCATAATGCAGTCCAAAACGATACATGCAGATCAAAATTGCTTGTTGTTTTCTATTGTAAACAACCAAAATACCACCAAAGCCAACGCAAAATGACCATGAACTGATAACTAATGATGTTGCCCACCAAGTACCATCAAAAGTACATAAAATCAAGATGATTTGGCATGAAAATTCCACATCAATCCATGCATAACCACTTGCTATAATAAACTACAGGCAAATAAAATAAGAGCAAAATGTAGGCAAAATGAATGCACCAAGTCAACCACTGATTGTCAAGGCATAACCAGCATCAAGCGGGCATAAATCAACATGTGACATTCATACGGACATCGAGCAACACCCAAGCATGTCAAATGAATCTGTCAGTAAGCCAGCACACCCCCTTTGTAATAGAGCAAAGTGTACACAAAATTGGCAAGACCTAATACAAAGAGGTGTATGCTCAGGGAGTGCAAAGCCCAAATCAGCCCAAGTACATTTGTGAGGACCACAACATATCAACCATGCAACATCCAAGTGAACATCCCAGTCTCAAGTATCCGAATGCTCAAGTAGCATAAACCGCCTGCTCAACGTCTATCAAGCGTATCAAGATGCTCCCACTGGCGCAAAAGTTGTAAATATCAAGCAAAGAAGCTCAACAAGGGCATATGATAGCACCAGTGCCAAAAGATCCAAGATCAAGCATCAATAAGACCTCATGAGCATATAGGCCATGTAGCATATGTACATAGCATCCATTGACATCAAGTACATCCAAACTGTAACTCTAACAAGTCGAGAAATAGTCAAAGTAAGCTCCGAGAAATCAAATGGCAAGCCAAAGCAAGGCTCAGTAGCATCCAACTCCAAACAATGTAACGGGCATGTAGTAGTGGCATAGGCCAAGCATGTCAAGACTGGTCAGACATAACAAAGTACATGCCATAAGTACATAAGAGATGAAGATCTAAATGCTATGCAAAGTGAGCTCAAGCTCAACTAATGATTTGAGAGCAAATCCAAGCTCTATGTTGATCCCCAAGAGTCACTACATCAATGTATACATCCAAGACATAGCCTGAATCCAACATGCATATCCAAACATAAGTAAATAAGCTTCAGCCCTGAATATTCTAGCAATAAATAAATGTCCAAAACTGAGGAAACAATGGCTCAATCCAAGCTCAAAACTATAGACAAACCATAGGCATGCTTTTCCATATGTGTAGGCACCAGCTAGGCATAATCGGGCACCAAATGACTATGTAGCATGAGCATAAAGTGTAATGATAGAGGGCTGCCCTATTTTGGGATGCCTATGGACTGTGTAAAATAGTCAATGACTGAGTAAATTCAGCCCCAAAATCATCTCACATCATAGGCATACATTCCCCTAGCGTTCGGGGCGCATTCGGAACCCAACCAAGCAACCAATGTCAATGCCAACCAAGCATAAACATAAAGTGCTGATGTAACATTGTTTGTGGTTGCCTTTGGACTATGGAAAATAGTCCTAAACTGAGGTAAATCAGTCCACAAATCAATGCCAATGATAACCACCAATGTCGAGCATCAAGGGGGTGTTCCCAAGTGCCAAATGAAGTGCTTTCAAGCTACCAATGAGTGACAAGGAGGACTGAAGTAAAAAATGATTTTTTTGCAGGTCTTCAAGCTAGCCCAAAATATTCTGGGGCTTGTGCAAGGGTTGGGCAAGGTCAAGGCAAGGTTGGGGGAGTAGTCAAGGCCCCCAAGAGCTCCCTCTTGAAGGGCAAAGTCACCAGTAAAGAGTAGGCATCACATGAAGCAAGGGGGCATGGCTGCCCTGCTTCACAAAACCTATGGACTGAAGAAAAATAACAAAAGAGAGCTCCAATACCTCTGAAGGAATTCCCTGAGGGTGCCCAGATGGGCCGGGTAGGTGCTTGGATAGCCATGGAGTGACGGGAGCTCAGGAGACTTGGCTATGGCTGTCAGGAAGGAGACCTAATGAGTGTAGGTAATCGATAGGAAGCTGAAGGAGTCATAAACCAAGTCAGAATGCTCGAGCAACCATGTTTGATACCAGTTGAAAGGTGAAAAGGATCGAAGATTTCTTGGAAGAGCTATGGCGGGAGAGCAAGAGCAAGAAAGGGAGAGAGATCAAATGGGAACTCCAACAGTGACAATGTGTGACCAGGCCTTTCTTTATTCAAACTGTCACTAAAAGAATAAAGAATAAAGTGACGATGATGGGCGCCCGCCACCTATAGTGTGTAGTTTCAGGTATTGTCAGTGTAGTAATACATGGGCAACTAGGTAGAGGCGCCTTTACACCCAACAAGAATGATGAGATGGCTCCTTTTGTTCTAGGAGTTTTATTTTGAAGTGGTCACTAAATATGGTCATTTCCATGTCTTGGTTGATCATCTTATCCCACAAACCCCTCAGCGTGACGAAGGGGAGCAAGATAATCTAGACCTTCTTGATAGAACTCTATTTCTAGTGGAGATTGTGACCCTATGATATGTAAACATTTTCAACCTATTGGCCACATAGCAGTACCCTAATAGTATGTCTAATAAATGAGAAAAGAAGCCTCTGTTGAAAGCAACCCCCTATACCTTGCTAGGTGGTGTTCTATACAAAAAAGATAAAGATGAAGTATTGCAGAGATGCATAGAAAAAGATGAGATTGGAATCATCCTAAAGGCACGCCATAATGAGCCATGCCATGGACACTTTGCGAGAGAAGTAATAGCCAGGAAAGCTCTACTTGCAAGATATTGGTGGCCAACCCTACACAAAGATGCTTGTGTGATTACTATAAGAAGCAGTGTGACACTTATCAATGAATGGAAAAACCCACAAAAACCAGTGCCATGCTATTACAACCTATCCTTTTCTTGAAGCCATTTGAGAAATGGGGCATCGATTTTGTGGGCCCAATCAACCCTCCAACCAAAAGAAAGTAGAACAAATACATTCTAGTATGTACTGATTATGTGAAGAAATTGTATGAAGCCAAAGCTCTCAAATGAGATGATGGCAATAGCATGGTTTTGTTCTTATATGAGAACATTATCACCCAGTTTGGTAGTCCTTTAGAGCTTTAAGTGACACACGTACTCATTTTCTTAAAAAAACCATGGAAGAGCTAATAGAGATCTACAAGATCTACCATCGAAGTCCACACCCTATTACCCTAGAGCCAATGGCCAAGTTGAAGTCACCAACCGTATCCTCTATTTAATCCTAACAAAGGACGATTTCTACACATTGTTGTGATTGGGATGATCAACTTTCAGAAGCTGCATATGATTCGCACTTTGGCAAATTTCTTGGAAAGCTTCAACAATGCAGGATGGGCCCTTACAAGCTACTTGCAGTCGACCCTAATGGCTTTGTGCAGATACAAGCTATAGATGCATCTGATGATCTCTTCCTGATCAATGGCTATCACTTGAAGAAGCATTTTTTCCCTAGGGATCTTGACGATCATTACAAATAGCTCATATTTCCCTTTGGCATCATTGCTTAATTCTTCTCATGCTACTTTTGATAGTGGTTATGGGAGAAAAGGACTTCGATCCTTGCCATGACGACCTACTATCTAAGAAAAGGTGATAACACCCTTGAGAGTAGGGGGCAAAAAAAGAAAAAATATAAATAAAAAATCTATCATGGGAGAAAAGGAAGAACTTTCCTATCATAACGTGCCTCACTCTAAGCAAAGCTGCCAAAAATCCTTAGGTGAGAAGCTAGTTATGGAAAAGGAGATGACACCCTACATTCCAGATGCCTTACCTTTTTTATTATCTTTTTATGATATAGTTCTAAAGGAGCTCCCTTGGTGCACTGTCCCTATTACTTTAGTGGACATCTAACTCCTATAGCAAACAAAAGATCTTCATACAACCCAAATTCCTAATTTATTGGCTATCTCCCTGGATACGCCTCTTCTTCAATAGATGTTTGACATCATCAATAAAATGAAGTTAATCTTCTTCAATAATCATTGAGAGTGATGTGAGCTTTCATTCTAACAATATAGGGATGTGAGTATAGGCTGCTCTCTATATTCATCCATATAGCATGAGACACACGCTTTGATCTAATAGCCTTGCCAAGCACTTCCACCTCAACATCTTTTCTTTTCACCGCATTCTATTTTGACTTACAATTTTTTCTAAATTAATTGCCGATTCCTTTTGTGTGTGCACTTTTTGATGTTTTTCCATGTGAACCCATCCTTTTAACGACCAACCTGTGTTTTGACTTGATAGCTATGTGAAGCTTCACCTTGGCTATTTTTCTTTTTATTGCACTTTGTTCCAGCAGACACATATCCCAACATTACTTTTTACGTGCTCATGGGTGTGCCTTTTTGGTCTATTTTCTATGTGAATATCACTTTTTTATATGGACTACCTCGTTCGAGTCATTGATCATGTTCTCGCTATTGCCTCGTCCACTTTTCCTTTGTTTGTCATCTTTATCCAATAATCGGCTTTTTCAAAATTACTTTTTCTACGATTTGCACTCCTTGTATGCCTGCATGAATGCCATTTTTTTTGCCTCACGCCTTGCCTATCGTATCTACAGATGCATTGCATTTGGCTGTCCATGCTCTCATGCATCCATTTTACTTTCATCAGTGCAATTTTTTTAACCCCGCCCCATGTGCATGTCCATGGCAAAGGGGGTGCACATCCACTTCTTTTTGTTTATTTATTTATTTCTTTCTTTCTTCTAATTATTTTTCAAAAAAAATCTTTCTCCCTCTCCCATCTTCTTTTTGTTTTTCTTTCTTTTTTAAAGAATAAAAATCCAAAATTTTTACTTTTTAAAAAGAATTTATTTCCCCCTCCCCATAATCACACACACTCTCTCTCCCCTTCTTTCTCTCTCTCC
Source organism: Lygodium microphyllum (assembly GCF_053477565.2). NCBI lineage: Eukaryota > Viridiplantae > Streptophyta > Polypodiopsida > Schizaeales > Lygodiaceae > Lygodium > Lygodium microphyllum. The sequence continues at coordinate 14,794,113 of NC_141139.1, read as the reverse complement.
TCCCTACATACTCGATCCCCTCACCCTCTCTCCCCACCTTCTTTCATTCCCTTTCTTCACCTCCCTTCCTCCTCCCTTCTTGTCTTCACCCCCTCCTCCCTTCTTCACTTCTTCCTCCTCCTCCTCTCCTTTCGTCTCCCTTTTCTTCCTCTCCTCCTTCCTCTTCTTCCCCAATTTCCCACAATCATCACAAGCCAACCGATGCCACCATCATGCCATCGCCTCATCCACCCATGCCACCGCCACCTACTTGCTCGCCCGCTCCATCCTCTCCTCCACCTTCTTCTTCCTTTCCACCTCCTTCACCTACTCCTCCCCCACCTCCTCCTTCCTCTCCCCCACCTCCTTCTTTCTCTCCTCCACCTCCTTCCTTTCCACCTTCTCCACCTACTCTTCCTCCACCTCTGGACCATCCGCTACAGTGGGAACCCCCACTACACCTGTGGTCCCTCCTTTGCCTTGTTCCTGTGTTGGTATGCCTCGTGTACGTGTGATGCTATTCGCACATGGGCCGGTTTCCATTCCTATGCATCTCTTCTTCTTGCATGTTTGTGTGTGTGCCACATTTGTATGTGTGTGATAACAATTGTTCACGTGTTGCTTTTTCTTGGTTGGTGAGTGTGTGGGTGGATTTTTATTTATTGTCATTCATGCGTGAGGATATGCATCTTATTTTATTCATGTCGTGGAGCTAGAAACTAATGCTTGCATGCAATCATCCGAGTTCCCACCTTTTTCTTGCCAATACCCAATTTCAAAAACACACATTTTTTTCTAATTTCAAATAAAAATCCAAAAACACATAAAAACTTTTAAAAAGTCAAAACACCTCTCTAAAAATTCAAAAAAAATCATTAAATATTTTGTTAAAAAGATTAACAATCAAATCATTTTTTTCCCAAATTTAAAATATAAAAATTATATTAAATGTTTAAAAATCCTTTAAAACCACATAAAAGCTTAAAATTTATCATAAGATCATTAAAATTTGAAAAAAAATCCTTTAAAATACCAAATAAAGTTCAAAAAATCCCCAAAAAATATTTTTTATTATTTAAAAAAAAAATCCATTAATATTCTCATGAAAAAATAAAAAATAAAAAACAAAACAAACCTAATAAAATCAACCAAAAATCAAACATAAAAAATTGCCTATATAGATTCATGTAGGTGTGTCTATATCACCTTTTGTTTTTGTCATTTTAATTAGCTAAAGTTTTTTTTAATTTATCTTATAGGTTGACTAGCTTCTAGTCACCAATCTGTTTGTTTCTTTCATGAATTTCTTGTCATCGCGAGAGTTAAGGAGTCATGTCCTTATCACCATTTTCTTGTCAAATCTTGTGGATGTTCTACATACTATCAGGTTCTTGTCTTTTTCCCTTCTCCAGGTGCATCTGTAGACATAATTAACTTGTAATTAAAATCAATCTGATGTTGCACCACAAAATGAACAAACTACACCACCTAAATTCTAAATAAAATCAACCTAATCATTAATTGTAAAAGAAACCCCTGCCATTATTGCACAAGTACATTGCACTCTAACTCCACTTAACTTTTAAAAAAAATTAAAATGAACCCTCGCTATCACATGTGTATGTGCACATGCACTACTACAGACACATTAACTTGTAATAAAATAAATCCCTGCCATCACACATGCATGCACTTTGCACCAAACATCATCTAATTGTAAAAAGGAATTGCATTTGTACATACCTCTGTCGAGTCAAAGTTAGAGTGGGATTGGATTGTGAAACTCGATTCACCTTGCATTAACATGCTTAATTAAAATTAAATGCTATAAATTTGTAACTCATAAAAGGAATATGAATAGCAGTCACCTACTCACTTCACCACACATTGTTGTTATTTTACAAGCATCCATATATGTTCATTCGGTGGAGCTTAGCCTTTCAGATGGATCGTAGACCTATGTCTAGAAGACTTCATGGTGTAAAGGTTATGTTTGGCATCCACCTTTAGAAAAGGATATGTTGGTTCATCATCGATGGCAGAGTACATTTTGTAAATTTGATATCCAACCCTTATGCTCACAAGTCCTTTCTTACATTACAAAACATCCTTTATTCAAAGATGTTTTCTTTCAAGCCTTTACCTACTATCAATCTTCTATTGATCTGACTAATCATGTTGATCTCCTTTCTTATCAGAAAATTGCTCAACGCCTTCCTATTTATATCTTCCTTCTTAACACTAATCCTAATTATATTCATATGCTTACTTTTCACCTTGCATTATCTCCTCATATCTTTGTATATTTACTGAAATCTGTAATTTATTACAACAAGCATATATGTATGGACTGACATGGATTTTTCATGCTGAAATATTTTGAAATGATGTACTTTCACTAGTACTTGGTGGGCAGTAGCTTTGGTTACACTTTTCTTGCCATTTTCTCTCGATTTTGGTGATTTTTTGGTCATTTTCTGTAGTAAACAACAAGTAGTTTTGAACTATCTACAGTCTTCCAGCCTACATTATGGCGAGTTCGTCACTGATCATGCTATTTTCAACATCATTAAGCTTGATGGTACGAATTACTCTTATTGGAAGAGCCAGATTTGGCAGGTGTTGGTGTAGAAATCGCAGATCAAACCTTTGAGGTTGAGCAGGCATCCGCCTGTAACTATGCCGGATGAGGAATGGCTTGAGCTTGATGAGTTATGCAAGTCCACTATTGTATTATCTCTCACAGAACAGGTTCATTACAATGTATTTGAGGAAGAACAGAATGCATGGCAATTGTGGGATAAAATCAAGAATCTCTATGACAAGAAAAGTCCAGCGAGTCAGATGTATTGGCTGAAGCAGCTTATGGATCTGCGCATGAAGGAGAATGTGACTATGTATGCTCACTTGAGCCAATTCCATGCTATACTCAAAAACTTGACTTCGCAGGACATCACTTTTGCAGAGGATGTCACTCCTCTTTTCTTGCTTGGTACTCTTAATGAGTCATGGGATGTATTCCACACTGCATTATGTGCCTCTACTGCTACCTTGAAATTATCTGATGTTGAGAGTGCTCTTCTGCAGGAAGAGGTTAGCCGTAAGAATTTGGATGCCTCTCATGTGTCACATGCTATGACAGTTAGAGGTAGGAATGATGGATATGGAAAGCATGGCAGTGGCAGTGGCAGTGGCCGTGGATGGGATTCTTAGAAATCTCTATCCAGGTCTCGTGGGAAGTCACGTAGCAAATCTCGTGGCAGGAATGCAGATTTTACTTGTCACCATTGTGGGAAAAAGGGCCATATTAGGCCACAATGCCATGAACTGCGCAATGAAAGGTGCAAAGATAAGGGGAAAGACAAAGTGCAGGATAAGTCTTCTAATCGCAGCATAGTGTCTACAAAGTCCAGTGTTAAAATTAAAGAGATCAATGTTATGCAGCCTGAGGATGTTGATGATGATGATTATATCCTTGTATCTTCTTCTAGTGCTTCACAAATGACAGAGAAACACTCTATGTATGCACAGTGTTGGCTCTTGGACTCAAGTGCATCCTTTCATGTGACGCCTTGCCGAGAGTGGTTTCATTCATACCGTACTGTTTCAGGTTCTGTGCCCTTGGGTGATGACAGCTCTCTTGATATTGTGGGCATTGGTGATTTTAGGCTATAGTTTCCTTTTGGCAGCAGTTTTGTTATGCATGATGTACGTCATGTACATGCTTTGACACGTAGTCTCATGTCAGCTGGACAGCTTGATGACGTAGGTTATCATGTATCTTTTGGAGACTCTGCATGGAAGATCACTCGTGACAGACTTGTGATTGCGAGAGGTGCCAAGGCTAGCAGCTTCTATCCCTTGATTGTATCAGCTTCTTCCCTTGATCATGTTTTGTCTGTGGGTTCTATCCCACATGTATCTCTTTGGCATGCCCGTTTGGGCCATATGTCTTTGAAGGGAATGAAAATGCTTTCTGGTTTGCAGTACTTACCGCCCCTTGATTATGCATGTTTTGATTCATGTGAGCATTGTCTTTATGGCAGGCAGACCAGGTCTATGCATAAGAAGTCTGGTAGGCCACGCATGAGTGAGCCCTTGGCATTAGTACATTCGGATGTCTGTGGACCCATGCCTTGTTAGTCTATGGGTGGTGCAAAGTATTTTGTTACGTTTATAAATTATTTTTCACGAAAAGTTTGGGCTTATCCCATTAAGCTGAAATCCAACGTCTTGGCTATGTTTCAGAGATGGCTTGCATCAGTTGAGAACCAGTCTGGGTATAGGCTAAAATGTCTAAGAACAGATAATGGGGGTGAGTATGTCTCACATGCTTTTGAATAGTTATGTGATGAGAGGGGTATTAAGCGTCAGTTGACCGCCCCCTATATTTCCCCCCAAAATGGTTTGGCTGAGCGGATGAATAGAACCATCCAGGAGCATGTACGCAGTATACTTAGCCATGCAGGCCTACCACAGAGCTTTTGGGCTGAGGTAGTTAGTACAGCTGTGTATATCATAAACAGATCACCTTCTAGTGGTTTGGATTTCCAGGTTACCGAGGAGGTATGGACTGGAAAATCTCCCTCTTATGCGCATCTCCGTGTCTTTGGATGTGAGGCATTTAGCAATGTGCCCAGGGATAAGAGAAGTAAGCTGGATCCTAAGAGTGTCAAATGCATTTTCCTTGGTTATGGGGATGCAGGCGAGATGGGTTACCGTCTCTAGGATCCACAGGCACGAAAAGTCATCCGCAGTCATGATGTAGTCTTCCATGAAGACAAGATGCATAAGCAACCTGAGAGAGTTGTTGACATCCTCATGGTCATATTTCATGAGGAGCCGAGAGCTCCCGCATAGCCAGTTGGACAGCCTATAGCTGCAGCAGATGCTCATGGTCAGGGTGTTGGACAGGCAGTTGGGCAGGCAGCAGAGCCTGCTGTGAGACGGTCTACTAGAGACAGACGTCCACCAGATAGATTTTAGCCCTCGATGCATTATGTCTTGGTTACAGATGTAGGAGAGCCTTTCACCTATGATGAGCCTATGTGCAGGGTGACAGTCACTCCTGGGAGAGGGCTATGCAGTCTGAGATAGACTCCTTGCATAAGAATGAGACTTGGGATTTAGTTTCCTTGCCTAAGGGCAAGAAGGCTCTGCCATGCAAGTGGGTGTACAAGCTGAAAAGTACCCCTGGATACCCCAAGCCGGCATACAAGGCTAGACTCGTAGCAAAGGGTTTTAAGTAGGAGAATGGTGTGGACTTTGATGAGGTCTTTTCTTTTGTGGTTAAGATTACCACCCTACACTTAGTCTTGGCTTTGGTTGCTCAGCTTGACTTGGATTTATGCCATATGGATGTCAAGACAGCTTTCTTAGATGGGGACTTGCATGATGAGATTTATATGGAGCAGCCTAAGGGCTTTGTAGAACCTGGCAGGGAGCACCTAGTGTGCAAATTGAAGAAAAGTCTTTATGGCTTGAAGTAGGCACCTAGGGAGTGGTATCATAAATTTGATGGCTTTATGCAATCACAGGGCTACACGAGGAGTGCTATGGATCCGTGTCTTTACAGAAGAAAGCCCGTGATGGTTCTTTATTGATTTTGGTACTCTATGTGGATGATATGCTGATAGCAGGGAAAGCTCATGATGAGCTAGATGCTCTTAAGGCTCAGCTCAAGAAGAGCTTTGTGTTAACCCCAACACGAAAAGACGCAGGGCAAAGGCGGAAAAAAGGTAACCCGATGGAAGGAAAAGAAGGAGAAAAGGCCAAAAGCGCAAGGACAACCGTTAAAGACCAAGGCAACCATGAAAAGGAAAAGGCACATAAAAAGCGCACCCTAAAATATTGTAAAAGAGTGCTGGGCTCTCACCCGTGCGATTTGTAAATATAGAAGGGTAGTGAAAAGGAAGCAAGGAAGATAAAAGGACAATGGAAAACAGACCCTGGGCTATGAACGGCCATGTAAAAAAGGGGAAAAGGGGATGACCGCCCAAAAGGGAAGTAGGGTTTTGTATATAAAGTTGAAAAGTGAATGAAGAGCTCATTCTTTGGTGTGGCAAAACTAGTCTTCTTCTTCCTCTCTTCTTCTCTCCTTCTTGCTTGTGTATGCTCTTGAGAGAGGGAGTGTGAGAGTGTGAGGGAGTGAGTGTGTGAGAGAGTGAGGAATCAAGAGGGTGAGGCTCTCCACCATCTCCTCTCCCCTTCTCCTCTTCTCTTTTCTTCTCTTCTCTTGCGCGCGCGGCTATGGAGGATGAGGCTTGGAGATGGAGGAGGCTTGAGGATGCTTGAGCTAGCATCAAGAATCGTGGAGCTACCGAAGTGTGAGAGAGAGGAGGGTACTTGATCAAGCATCAAGGTAAGTTCACTGCATTCGTAGGATCGACAGCGCGTTGGCTAGGTGAGAGATAGCCATGAGAGCTCTCTTGGAACGCTTGAAACAATAAGCGGTCCGTGGGTCTTGGCGGTTGAGCGAAAGCTCCCACATTTTGGTTTCGTTGCCGAGACCAACGGATTCAAGCTCGAGCACTCACACGCCCCATATCGAGCATCGAAGTAGGGCATTCACCCTGAAATGGAGCTTGAGATAGGTAGGAAGTCAGGTGTTTTTGATCTTCAGAACAGGTAAGTGCTTTGGAACAATCTGGTTATTAATGACTGGAAAACATGGAGAAATTAGTTCAGTGTTTTGGTTTCGATTCAGGATGTGTTTAGGATAGATTAGTAGTAGGAAATCACACACGAAAAGGTAGAGGGCTGCTGCTGTGAAACAGGGGAAAAACCACAGGAAACAAAGGGAAAAAATGGAGTAGATGCAAGGTAACGGCATAGAAAATGCCAGGGAAGGAACCTGTAGTGTGTAGGGCAGAGCTAGCAGGGTACAAACTCTGGGAGGGCAAGAGGACCCCATTTCCAACCAATGGAGAGCGAGAGAGATAGAGAGAGAGTGAGTGAGTAAACGAGCTGGGCCGCCGTCTGATTGACTGGAGCTAGGAGGACATCGCATTCGGCGACTTCAGGTAACCGACCTCGTCCGCCCCACTTCAGCTCTGTCGCGGGGTAATTGCACGACCAATAGGATAATACACCTAGTGAGAATCGAGCAAATCGGTGTGTGTAACTCATCGGACCCGCGGAATCGGACGGCCGACCCAGTGTCCGATTCCCAGAATCAGACACTCGGACAACCGTCCGATCGGAACAACCTGTTCAATCACTAGGCTCGGACCAACTGGTCCGATCGGACGTGCCACGTGGCACTCAGACCAACTTGTCCGACTCAACCACTCGGACGCTCTGACTCAGACCCACCCAGTCCGATCGGACGAAGTAACACACGTCACCAGTCGGACCATGTCCGGTCCGATTCCTAGAATCGGACCCATCCATAATCGGACCATCAAGAATCGGATCAACCGGTCCGATCGGACAGCCTAGAATCGGACCGATTCCTCACACACTCGGCCGTCCGATTCTTGAGAATCGGACATACGGACCCTAAGACCCCCACTTCGCCCTAACATACCTGGTCCGATCCCCATAATCGGACCACTGGTAAATCGGACATCCGATTCCCAGAGTCAAACCAAAACAAAACATGACCCATCCAGGGACACACTGGGGCACTCCCCCAGTGGCCCACCCCCACGTGAGCAACAGGAAGCAGCATAGGACCCTGTGACCCATAAGGCGGCCAGGACTAGAGTAGCAAAGCTTGTCAGGCCCAAAATGAGCAAGGGTGAGTAAGACGCCGGGGAATCACTCACAGCACTCTGATTGGATTTCCACACTTGAAGAACACTTAGAAAAGTCGAAAGCCTAATTGAGCACGAGTGCATAAGGAACAACAAACTCACGAGTGACCCTAAGTTGAGCACTGCATTCAAAAATTAAAAAGAACTCACTCAAATAAATTACCCAAAAAAAAAACCCACCACTAGGAGAAAACCCAAGGGTAAGCAAATGCACAGAGCGCAAGGTAGGATCAAGCAAGGAGCGACAACGACAAGGATCTGACTTACAATCAGGCGCGAGAATTCCACCATGATAGAGGGAGGATCGGATCATCGGTTTGCAGGGGAGCTAGATGTTAGTGCATTTTCGGAAGCCATACAGCAAATGGTGAGCAGTTACGATGCACATGCTAGGTACGAACACCATGGCAGGACGGCGGAGGCAATCATTGCGGACCTAGAGGAGGAGAGGAGGCTAGCCTGCAAGGCATTGCAGGGCATAGCAGACTATAATAGGGACCAACAAGCTAGGAGCCTAAGGCAAAGCATGGAGCTGCATGAGGTGCAGCGAATGTTGAACTTGGCTGGCCGAGCTCCTCATGAAACGGCTGCTCGATAACACCGCGGTGGAACAAAATGCCACTGTGCTAGCAACCTCGCTACTTGCAGGACTAGGGGCAACCCAGGGTTCAAAGAGCCAAGCCAAAATACCTATCATCGCTAAGCAACTCGATAAGTACCAGCCATCGGACGACCCATACAGCTTTGTCGAGCAGTTCGAGCAGGTCTGCGAAGCCAATGGCCTCAACGACCAGGCCCAACGTTCGCAAGCATTCGGACTTTGCTTAAGCGATAAGGGTAGGACATGGTATACGAGCCTAGATGCTATAGAACGAGCCAACTTCAATAACCTCAAGGACCTTTTTGTCAAGAGGTTTGCCGAACCCGGATACTCTGACAACCTGCTAGTGCGTTTGATGAACGTCAAGCAGAAGGAGAAGGAGGGCATCCGCGACTATGTGACCCACGTGAGAAGCCTCCTTAAGAGAATCCCCTTAGGCAAAAGACCGACTGACAGGGCAGTGTCAACCGTGTTCATCAGCGGGATTCGGGATGAAGAATTGTACAAAGCACTAGCAGGCAACTCGAGCTTGCAACGGGATGTAGTGGCTAGGGTTTTTGAGGAAGCCATTAGGGTCGATGACCAGCTGAGAGAGCGGAGCTCCAGGAGCTTGAACCCAGAAGAAATCAACCCACGGAGTTTAGAACGAACGCCAACCTCTAGCGAGCGATCCAATGCATCGTCCCACGATAAGGGGAAGGCCGTCGAGACGGACCACGGCTTGGCCGAGGTCAAGACAGAACTGGCCAAAATACAAGACATGTTAAGGCGACTTACGCGTCCACACGTCCAGTGCGTGTAGTGCGGAGGAAACCACTTGCCAGCAGAATGTCAAGACCCTAGGTCAAGACCCTATGCTAATTGCGGAAGGTTCGGCCATGATGCCGCACACTGCAGACTACCACGAAGACTACCATACACACTACCCTACGGCCAGCTCTACCCGGCTAACAGGCCACAGCCATTCTATGGAAGGGGAGCCCCGCTTGCCCTACCAGCACCTAACGACATGAAGCCAGCGGTCCCTAGGCTAGACATAAATCCTACCGGTATTCCTAGATCGCATGGTCCCTATGTGACCCACCCACCGAGCGATGCTCCCGTGCACTACGTAGAGGAGCCCAGTGATGAAGAAACCTACATATACCCTTACGTCTCGCATGACGACGAGGGCAATGCAATCCTCATGGACTACCGACCAGTACCGGTGATGGCACTAGGACGAGGATGGGGTAGAGGCCTGGGAGAGCAGCCACAGGATCTGGTCACTTGTTGGACGTGTGGACATCCCGGTCACGTCTCATCACGCTGCCCAGAAAGAGAGCAGCAAAGTAGGGACAAAGTTGACCAAAGGTGTGCAGAGTGCGGAATCACTCATCTTTTCATAGATTGCCCAAAACGGAAGCCGCCTTCTGGTTCAGCTAATCTGTCGTCTGTCCCGCTGGGACTGTTTGGTGTTGAAAACCCCGATGGGGAGCCCACACCTATCCCCCTACGAGTGATGACCCGAGCACAAACGAAGCAGGCCGGAATCTCTCTGCCAAGACCTAGCAATCTCGACGCTACATCAGTAGGAAAGAAAAGGCGTAGGCGGAAAAAGAAGAGATCAAAGGCTAAGGTCGCACTAAAAACCAACAGCATTACGACCTTACCCCACAGAAAGAAAGTCTCAGATGCAGAGGCAGAGACTTCAACCCCTAGAACTGCCCAACAGGAAAGCGCTAAGGTAGGGAAATACCCACACCCCAGGCGGCAATTGGAAGCCATAGAAAAGGTGAAGGAATGGGTGAGGGAGGCTCAACAGCACCTCAAGGATGTCGAGCCCATCACGGAGGATGAGATTGAGGACCTCTCCAGCATGAGTGTGCCGTTATCGCTACCCCAACCTAAGTCTGCCGAGGCTGCTACGCCACAAGCAGTGCCGACAAGGCCAAGCCTAGACGCAACAGACCTACAGGACAGCCGTGGCCGTTGGCCCGGACAGTGTGAACAAAGGCAAGGATGAGTGTTTAGCAATCTCCTAACCACACTAGTGACCACCCCTGTAACGGTTGGACTGGGAGAGCTGCTCAGGCAGCACTCTACCCTATGGCAGGACCTCAAACAGTGGGTCGAAAGACCACACGAGCAAGCTCCGGCAAATGCTCAAAACCAGGATGCGGAAACACACTTACCAAGTTTGACGCTACACTCAGACCCTAAATCCTTGCACATCAACGCCTTCTGGGAGGGCTCGGAAATGCACACAGTCCTGCCAGTCCTAGCCCTGGGGGACGCAACGAGAAAGGGGATCATAGACACAAGAGCTGGGGTCAGTGTGCTTAACCATGCAGTGCTACAGAAGTGGGGAAACCCACCTGTCGAAGCTGCTCGGTTTAACGTCACGCTAGCAAATGGCATGCGAGTGAGACCATTCGGGGTCTTGAAGAATTGGCCTGTGAAGATTGTAGGAGTCCAGTTCTCTGTCAACTTCATCGTCATGAAGGGAGTGGACTATGATATCTTATTGGGTCGACCCTGGATGCCCAATGCCAGAGTTATCGAAGACTAGGGTAACAGCCTGATCTTCCTGGGCAACCGAACTGACGCTGTGAGAATAGAGATGGACACTTGGAAGACCTCACCAGTCGATCTGGATGCCATCTCTACTCTACTCAAAGGAACCACCCAGAACAAGGAACCCTATGGGTCCTTGACGAAGTATATCCCTTGCCCAGAGGACGAGCGGGATTGGATGCACGTTCTCGCTACACTTGATCTGCCATTCTCAGATCATGAAGCGTACGAGCAGGCTGTCAAAACAGTTGGCAAGCCAAGAGAAACACAGCCTACACCTATCTAAATGATGGCAGCAAGCCTCCATGACGGGGCCTAAGCCTGTCGCCTCCCAAGTGCCAACCAACAAGAGAGAACTCTAGGGAATACTGGAGCACCTAACAGACTGACTGGCACGCAACGCAGCCGCCAATCTCAAGCCGCTCCAAGACCTCTTGGAAGAACCCGAATGGAAGTGGACCAGAGTTCACGAACTAAATCTCAGATACAACTGGGCATTGGTCCTCGACCAACAAAATGAGGCAGAGCAGGCCTTGGGGGACAATGAGCAGTCCAGCGAGGCAGATTCCGGCGACGAATACGAAGATTGCCAACCCTTCGATGAAGGAAGTGAGGGTGAGATGGACACTGTAGAATATGACACCGAAGGGCGAGAGATTGAGCAAATCCGAGCAGATGCAAAACCGCAGCCAAGGCCGGCCCTTAGAATGGACCAAGGAGTCATGTGTGCGAAATGCGATCATGCTTGGTTGGAACAGATGGGAGCTGTGGATTTTAAGCAAGCCGGTCTGACCCAACCAAAAACGGCAGCAATGCTTAGAATCGAGTCCCCATCCAAACTGCGGCCGCCAGGGGAGACCACCTCCCCTACTGAAAATGGGAAATTCGACTCTGAATCTGAAGTTACTTCAGAGGATGACCCAGAAATCCCTAGGCCACCCATGACCAGATGCACTAGGCGAGACTTACCCATCCACCTGAGGTGCCGACGGTTACGGCAGAATGAAGCAGAGCGTCCCAACGATGTGCGATCGGAGGAACAAAGGAAGCCACAAGACCTCCCTAAGCGCTTTTTGAAATTCAAAAGAGGGGACCGGGTGGTGGTTCTGCTAAGTGCCAAGCGCCAAGGGCAAACCTGCGAACCCATCGAAGGGCCAGCCAAGGTCAAGGAGGTAAACCTAGCCCTAGAACGAGAAACACCCCGACCAGTGGTCATTGCCGAGGACCTGACCACAGAGGAAGAATCCAACCTCATCACTCTTTTGCGGGAGTACCGGGATGTGTTTGCTTGGTCTTTAGATGAGCTACGAGGGGTAGATCCGAGTGTTGTGACTCACAACATACCCATGACAACGAATGCAATGCCGGTCAAGCAGCGACCATACCCTATGAATCCGAAGCATGCCCATGCTGTCAAGGAGGAAATTGACAAGTTGATGCGAGCCGGATTCATTTACGAAATTGAGCACACGGACTGGGTATCACCCATAGTCATTGTGATGAAGAAAAACGGCAAGATTCGAGTGTGCGTCAATTACAAGAAAGTAAACGCCGCGACAAAGAGAGACAACTACCCCTTACCATACACCGAGTACATGCTTGAGAGGGTGGCAGGTAAGGAAGCCTACAGTTTCCTGGATGGCTTCTCAGGATACAATCAGGTGCAAGTGCACCGTGCGGATAGGCACAAGACCGCCTTCGCCACTGAGTGGGGCGTCTTTGCCTATGTAGTCATGCCATTCGGGCTAACCAATGCCCCCGCCACCTTTCAACGCCTCATGTGCACCATATTCAAGGACATGCTTCACAAGGAGTTAGAGGTCTTCGTCGATGACCTGTGTGTCCATTCGGCCTGGAACCAACATCTCAAAAAACTCCGTGCGGTCTTTGAATGTTGTCGTTTATACCGTCTCTCTCTCAACCCCCTGAAATGTCAGTTTTGGGTAAAGCACGGCTGCATCTTGGGACACGTGGTATCCAAGAACGGCACTGCCACGGACTTTTCAAAGGTCAAGGTTATTGTGGACCTCCCACCCCCAACTAATTACAGAGGAGTTCAATGCTTCTTAGGTCACACAGGATACTACTGGTGGTTTGCACTGAACTACGCGCTAATCGCTAGGCCATTGTACAAGTTGCTAATTGCCTTTGAGTGGACCGAAGCCTGCCAACGAGCCTACGAGGAACTGAAAAAAGCTCTAACAACGGCACCTATCCTACGACCCCTGGATTGGACTATGTCGTTTCACGTACACATCGACGCCTCTAAGTTCATCGTGGGGGCAGTGCTGTGCCAACCTAGTGAGCATAACTTAGATTACCCAGTGAGTTTTGCGAGCAAGCAGCTCACTGAAACAGAGATGAATTATTCGACAACGGAAAGGGAGGGATTAGCCATGGTATTCGCCGTGAAGAAGTTCCGGCATAACCTGCTAGCCACCCCCTTAACCTTCTTTGTAGACCATCAAGCCCTGCTCTATCTAGTCAACAAACCTTGCGCTACAGGACGTATAGCCCGATGGCTTCTCCTGCTCCTAGAATTCGACTTCTCAGTGGTAGTACGGAAGGGAAAACAACACTACATGGCTGACCATCTGTCCCGAGTACCCACAGGAGAAGCTGCTAGACAAGGCATAGTGGACGAACTACCAGACAGCCACTTATTCCGCATATCCGGCGAAAAAGACCTATTCAGGGCCGACCTGACACCATACTGGGCAGACGACATAGTCCAAGTACTCGAGCATGGGCTGCCTGAGTGACCAATAGAACGGGCACGGCTTAGGCGATTAATCCTAAAGATCCAGCCCTATCAGTTGATTCTAGGCCAGCTCTATAGGCTAGGGCAAGACGGTCTGCTACATAGATGTGTATGTGAGCATGAGATGCACGATGTGCTCTCAGAGGTGCACAACGGTATTGCAGGAGGACACTTTAGCGGGGATACTACAGCAGAAAGGTGTTGCAGTCCCAGCTATGGTGGCCCACACTCTTCCGTGATGCCTCACAATTTGTCAAACATTGCGATGAGTGCCAATGGACAAGGGTCCTGGTCCGTAAAGATCAGATGGAGTTAACCCCGGTCATCGCTCGCCAACCCTTCGAAAAGTGGGGAATTGACTTCATAGGACCCATCAGCCCCGCGGCACAATATTCACAGGCTAGATACATCGTGGTGGCCACGGACTACCTCACCAAATGGACGGAGGCAAGGGCCACACAGAAAAACGATGCTAGGACAACTGCCAAGTTTTTATGGGAGCAAGTAATCTCGTGTTTTGGTTGCCCCATCGAATTGGTTAGCGACCAGGGAACGCACTTCATCAACGAAGTGATAGCCCATCTCCTATCCACCTTCCTCATCATCCATCGCAAATCGTCACCATAATACCCTCAGGCTAATGGCCAGGCTGAGTCAACCAACAAAATTCTCATCACTGTCCTGACCAAAGTAGTCTCGGCCTCACGAAGTGACTGGGATAACAAGTTGATGGCAGCCCTGTGGGCCTACCGAACAGCTTATAAGATGGCCGTCGGACAAACGCCTTTTAGGCTAACCTATGGGACCGAAGCTATTCTTCCATTAGAATTCTTCATCCCTAGCCTACGGATAGCACTTCAAGAACGATGGGAGGGGAGGGAGGCATGGACGCAACGCTTGGTCGAGCTAGAACGCCTATCAGAGGTGCGTCTCCTAGCCACCCATGCGCTTATCTGTGAGAAAGCTAGACGCAAAAGCTGGTTTGACAAACACGTCAAGCAACGAGAGTTTGAGCCAGGAGACCTAGTGCTCCTCTACTCAGTTAAAGGACACAAACAGAAGATGAAATTCAGAGGTCTCGGGTCCTTTAAGGTCCGCACAATTAGCCGAACTGGTAATGTCGAGCTGGAAACACTGGATGGTGAGGGAATGGGCTTCTTTAACGGCAGTCGAATCAAAAAGTACTATCCGCCCACTCATCCACTGCATGAACAACCAATGGTGGAAACGCATGTTAAAATACGAGTAGCCACACTTACGGAAATCGGCGAGAATGAGGAGGAGCCTGTAGAACCCACCTACCTCCACATCACGGTCACAGCCAAGCAAACGTGCTCCTTCAACGCCCTGATTAACGAAGGGGCGGATTTTAACATTTTGACGCATGAGCATTGGACCCAACTTGGCACACCAATGCTTCATCCCACAATAGCCAGATTGAACCCATATGGGGCCCAATCCTACTCGATCCTTGGCACATGCAGGGTTGTCGTTTCTATCGAGACTAAAACTATTCCGATGATGTTCTATGTCCTACCCGATGCCAGGGATGCAGGCACAGAGTCATTGCTCGGGCGAACTTTTAAAAAGCAGACCCGTTGCAATGTTGATTATGAGTCACAACGCATCCACCTAACAATCAGGAATGTGGCTATTGTCACGACTTTCAGCCAGCGCCTCGTAACCCCAGCATCGCTCAACGGGCCACCGATAGAAATAGCCGCACCTAGGACTAAGGAGGAGGGCCGTGCATATTTACTACACCCAGATCCCCATGCACCGCGACCCACCAAACCTAAAGCAAAACCCCAACAGACTCGCTTGCAATGGGTGCCGAAGAAGCCTCGAGATCAGCCTAGAACTAGACGCGCGGGTCCGCGGAACACCTACAAACCTAAACCTAGAAGACCAAAACGCCATCATCACAAGCGCCGCGTGGTTAAACAAATATGGGTCCCTAAAATCCTGCTGCGTGCACAAGGCTACTATGAGGGGAATGCCTTGCTGTGGATCCCCAAAATCCCAACTAACACGGGCCCTGCTCCTATATCAATCGCAAGGACTTGTCCTCTGACGCCTCAAGACCACGAATCGGAGAGTCCACCCCAGTCATCCGACTCCTTTGCGAGTCACCCCATGGGTGTCACACACGCCCAACGACCCAAGCACCGGCCACCACCACCGGAGGTATCACCCAACCAACCCGGCCCGCAACCCAGCAACCCTGCCGACCGCACTAGCATAGCCCCTAAGATCAAACCCGACACATCCATCCGACCAACGCCCGAGTTGCTGACTCAAACAGGCCCCCAGCTTGCAGCTCTGTACCGACAGAACCTCCAGCTCCAGCAAACCTCAACCACCCGCCGGCCTTAAGCCTTCCTACGAACGGAAGTCATTCCTAACGCTGGCCGCTGACCTTGCCGAGGACACGGGGGATGACATTGTGGACTGCATCAAACAGCTTGACGCCACCTTTGTGGCGCTGGCCCTCAGCTATGACCACCTAGACTTGGGACTGTTAGTGGAACCCCTTGCAATGGATGTGCGCACCATGCCTTGCTCTTGGGAGACTTTTGAATTCGCCTTCGCACAAGCTTCACGCTCTACCGCTGAGCTACTCGCTCGCGAGGTCTTCAAAGAGCAAGCCATTAAGCAATGCCTCATCCCATCGTTTGACCCGCGCACGACGTTCGGCCTCACTAGCCAAGAAACAACAAGGTTGTCCCACCTGGCGGACACCGAATCTCCCTTCTTGAAGCAGTGGTACACTCTTCAATTAAAATGGGCAGTGGAAGGATGCCTCATAATGACCAATGCCGAACAACGCCAAGCCATCAAGACAACCGAGTATGATCCCACATACGTCGCGCCCACATCGTATCGAGTGTTAACCACTCTTCGAGGTCTGATCATATCTTAGGACACCCCTATCTCGATCGCATCCAGATAGAAGAAGAGTTCCACATCGCAAGTCAGGTCAATTCCGGAGATTTCCTCACCGATGTCCTCACATACATCACCCACGTAGGCATCCGACCCTATGACCTGAACTACTCTACACACCTCGAATATAACCCCAACTTCTACGATTGGCTCCTCCACAAAACATCCTGAACGCCTTGGACCCACACCCTCCAATCCTGGGACGGATTTTTCTTTTCCACAAGGGGGATGGGGCAGTAAAACTAAAAAGCAAACCAAGCATGAAAGTTAAAACTAAAAAGCAAACAAGCATGAAAGTTAAAACTAAAAAGTGAACCAAGCATGAAAAGGCTCCAAATTAAAATGCCATGTAGAAATAGGTGATAGAAGTTTGAAAGGAAAAAATCATAGTTATAAATGATAAAATCTGCTATGGTCGTCCTACGAATTGGTTGCCAAAAATACTAAGAAGTGAATTGACTGAATGTACAGGTAGCGACCATGGCAGGTCAAGACAAAGCTGGCAAAATCCCTTTCTCGGAGGAAGAACAGGTGCGGTACGGCCTCACGGTGGAAACCAAAGCATTCAATCAGCTGAAGTTCCACCACATATTCAACTTGGAAGATGTGGTTATTGAGGAACCAACGGTACGACGGATCATGGAGCAATGCCACTTACAACGGTATCTGGAAGCAGTGGGCCAGAGGATAGACTATACCCTATGCGCGGAGTTCCTACGCACCTTCAACAAAAACAGGGGCACCATCACAGTGCGGGATGCGGAAGCCACCAAACAGGTGCAGGTTGAACTGACCCCTGAACTGATCGAAAGAGCACTGGGGCTTCCGAACAAGGTGGAGAAGAAGCCGAAAAGGGACGTCTACGCCATGTTGGGAATGGACAAAGTGAAAGTCCACACCAACGACGGAGTCAACTTGGTAGACATCCCTGATCCAGAGATTCAGCTGCAGGCAAAAATGATGCATACCCTATTTTCGAGTCAACGGTACAATAGCATCATGTCCAGGATCAATGTGCCCTTACTCGAAAGCATCGCGGCTCAGGCACTGGATGAGGTGAACCTCAACGGGTTCGTGAGAAGGATGATTGAGGCCTCAGCAAAGGCCCTGGCAACAGGAGGAAGGGCCGTAGTAGGAGAATCCCCCTCACCTCGATCAACCCGCAAGGCCTCATCCTCCAAGGCCTCCATCGTAGGTTTTGGAGGTGCCCTCACAGCGATCCTCCACGAGGCAATAGAGCAGGGACGTGCGGGAGAGGACAAACAAGGAGATGGCAGAAAAGGTGGTGAATCGCCATCACAGTCCCAGCCCCAGACGGAGGAACAGTCGGATGAAACAGAAACGGACACCGACGAGGAGGGAGAACGCCAGGCTGCACCAAAAAGGAAAGCGGAGCAACGGACCAAAGCCCTGCACGGAAAGAGAGAGGAGGAGCGAAGGAGAAAAGAGAAGGAGAAGCTCGAATGGGCCCCAAGAGAGTCAGTAAGAGAAGAGGAGGAAAGAAGAAAGAGGGCTGAGGAAGAGTTGAGGAGGAGGAAAGAAGAAGAATTGGAGCTGGCGACGCATCGCTCCATCGAGGAACAGTGGAGGAAAGACATGGAAGGAGCGGGCAGAACATACCAATCTGAAGCACCCGGCCCCAGCACTGGTACGCCGGAACCTGTGCCGCTGCCTCCTACAGAAGGGAAAGGAAAAGACCCAGTCAGACCCATCTCCCCTCTCCTCGCACCACCCATGCAAGCCACTCCCCTCAAGGTGATGCCCCCTGCCACAACCGCCCTGATGCACACCCCAAAGATCGATGAAAGCAATGTAGTCACCTGGCTGCAATTCTTGGTGGAAAGAGAGTTGGCAAGGGAAGTAGCCGGGGCCACCCCAGTCTCAGGGGCCAAGAGGGCAGCGACGGCCGAGCTGGAGCCAGGGCCAGAAGAGAAAAGACAAAAAGTGGAGGAGATTGCCACCACTACGATCATGCCCCACTCCCCACCTCCAACAGGCCACTATGATGACTATGTAAAGGAGCTGCTCGCGCAGTTGCAAACAGCCAGGCAAGAAAGGAGGGTGGCGGTGGAGGAGCTAGCAGCGGAGCGCGAATCACAAGCTGCCCTCCAACTAGACAGAGTAAGGCAAATAATAGAACATCAAAAGGAAATCGATGTGCTTAGGGAGGAGGCCAGCACCAAGGAGGCGGAGGAGCTGAAAACCCTGAAGGAGCGCGACGCTACCTGGGAGGGATGGAGGAAAATCCTAATGGAGCGTCTCACTAGGGAGAGGGAGACAAATGCCCACCTTCAGCGCAGGAATGACCAGCTATCTGCAACCAACTTGGAGGCGCAGAGTCAGCTTGAGAAAATTAGACAAGACGTTGCAGAGCTGGATCAATTAAGGGCAGAACAGGTGCGCAGGTTGCAGGCGACGCGGGACCAACTCAACGAGCAGATCGCAGAGGAGCACTGAGAGCAGTCCCGCTTGCGCCATGAGCTCGAAGCCCAGCAACAACAATTTATGGCGATGACCCTCCGATAGGGGAAAAGCCTGGAAGACATGGAGAGGCGGGCAAAGGAATGGTCAAATCATAACGAGCAAAGAGTGCGGGACTTAGCATGCCGGCTGGCAAGGTTGAGGGAGACAAAGTGATGGCTGAAAACCAGGCAAAGGCAGCACAGCTTGCTATGATAGCTCAGCAGTGCACTTTTATCAACACGCTGCTCCACACCACCCACTCAGAAACAGATGAGGCCAATGATCAATTGCAGAGAAAGCTAACCATTGTGCGCAAGGCCCTCACGGCAGGCCTGCACGTACCACTGCAGCTAGGAGGCCCGTGCAGAGCCTAGAGGAACAAAGAAAATATCTGGCACAAGTAGGACTGACAACACAGGAGATGGAGGACCTTGGGTTCACTGAGGAGAAAACACAGGAGGAGGAGCAAGCAGAAGGGGGTGAGCCAGAGCTTGACCTAGGGCCTCAAGGAGAGGAATATGTCCCACCACCCCCTCAACCCCAACAAACCGAAGTGCCACCCCATGACACATCTGCCGAGCGAAGAGCGGCCCACACCACCCCAAGGAAGGAAATGGTCGAGAAGGCAAGAAGAAAACTGAAGGCCAGACCCGCCCCGAAACAACCTACCCCTTTCCCGCTGCACACCCAAGACTCCCCCGCTGAGTACCGCACTGAAATGATTATCTGGGAGCAGCAGGAGTATAGTCGAGACCCCTTCGACCTACGCTTCGAGTTTCCCACCGCCTTGAATAGGGTGCTGCCCATTCAGTTGGTGGAGGATGTCATCGCCATGGGGGCCTGGCTCAAGGCTAAATGGTTAGAAGAGCGTGAGGCCCACCCAACTGCTTGGGGGGCCGAGGACCACGAATTTTGGCAAGACAAAGTCCTCCAAGTACCTCGCACAGTGGAAGGCTATAGTTCCCAACCCACCTGGAGGCAGCGCATTTTTGACATCAACCTGGAGGCGTGGATGGCGTTTTGCAACACCCTCCCTTCGGAAAGGAACGACCCCACCTTTATGCCGTATCCTCGAAGGGTAGGAGTGGATTTTAATTTGTCCATCCACGGTAGGTTTGACTTCCCTGTCATTTATAATACCAATACCACTTCCCATAGGAACGCTCTTCTCTTCACCCTGCCCGACTTGTACAGCTCTATAAATAAATTCCTTAACGAATTCACTTCCTGCCCTGACCCAGCATTCATCACCACCTGTAACTACCTTAGGTTAATTAGAATCCTAGTACACCAGGAACCTGCACCCCAAGAGTGCCACCTTCCACCCCTCTATTTTGACCCCAATGCCATAGACAGCACCATCATGACTCATCTCATGATGCATGCTGCTCTTTTGCCATCCTTCTGTGGTGCACTGCTGGAAGACATGAATGACAGCAAATTCACACAGTGCAACCACCCCTTTCTCTCCACCACCACCCTCAAAACCCGCCTCCACACTAAAGGCTACTTGCTAAGCCGAAAATTCCTTAACAAGGTCCCCCCGCCCTCCGCCCACCCTTTCCCACCATTCGGATGATGAGAAGTAGAACTCCCGTTATCCCTTGTACTGCTGCCTCCATGTAACCACGGCAAAAAAAAAAAAAAAGCTCCGACGACAATGGCACACCCCTAACGACGCCTCCAAACAAGAGTCAAAGGTGTACTTCATCTCCCCATTACCACAATTCTGCTCCACACGGCCCTCGCCGCCCAGTCTTCTAGCTACGTAATATTTAAGTATGCACACGCACGGCACTCATATAATACCTACACAGAACTAATTCACAGTTTGGGTCCTCAAGTGCAGGACAACACTCTCAGCTTGCTTAGAGTTCGACCTGTCTCCCAAAGTAAGTCTTGTGCACACTACAGAGACTAGCACTACCCCTAGGGAGAGACCACCTCACAGGTTTTCAATTGCAGGTGTTGACAATCACAGCCCAAGTGACCTTCGTTCTTCATCAATGTCCAATGCTAATTGCCCACCCAGCACCCGACAAGCCGGAAAAATCATCCTACGCGGCATCCCCAACCAACCTCCATGTAACCGGTCACCAGTGCAGGCTCCAAGCCCCTGTCCCCCCGAAGTCTTCAATGCATACTACCACTTGCTCCCTACGCCAGTAAGTGCCATGGGACTGGCACTCATCTAGGAGGGGGGTAATGTTAACCCCAACACGAAAAGACGCAGGGCAAAGGCGGAAAAAAGGTAACCCGATGGAAGGAAAAGAAGGAGAAAAGGCCAAAAGCGCAAGGACAACCGTTAAAGACCAAGGCAACCATGAAAAGGGAAAGGCACATAAAAAGCGCACCCTAAAATCTTGTAAAAGAGTGCCGGGCTCTCACCCGTGCGATTTATAAATATAGAAGGGTAGTGAAAAAGAAGCAAGGAAGATAAAAGGACAATGGAAAATAGACCCTGGGCTATGAACGGCCATGTAAAAAAGGGGAAAAGGGGATGACCGCCCAAAAGGGAAGTAGGGTTTTGTATATAAAGTTGAAAAGTGAATGAAGAGCTCATTCTTTGGTGTGGCAAAACTAGTCTTCTTCTTCCTCTCTTCTTCTCTCCTTCTTGCTTGTGTATGCTCTTGAGAGAGGGAGTGTGAGAGTGTGAGGGAGTGAGTGTGTGAGAGAGTGAGGAATCAAGAGGGTGAAGCTCTCCACCATCTCCTCTCCCCTTCTCCTCTTCTCTTTTCTTCTCTTCTCTTGTGCGCGCGGCTATGGAGGATGAGGCTTGGAGATGGAGGAGTCTTGAGGATGCTTGAGCTAGCATCAAGAATCGTGGAGCTACCGAGTGTGAGAGAGAGGAGAGTACTCGATCAAGCATCAAGGTAAGTTCACTCCATTCGTAGGATCGACGGCGCGTCGGCTAGGTGAGAGATAGCCATGAGAGCTCACTTGGAACGCTTGAAACAATAAGCGGTCCGTGGGTCTTGGCGGTTGAGCGAAAGCTCCCACACTTTGAGATTAAAGATCTAGGACAGGCCGCTCACATACTTGGTATGAGCATTAGACGCAACAGGCATCAAGGAATCCTCTACTTGTCACAAAGGGAGTACATTCATAAAGTCCTTGAGCGCTTCCGCATGCAAGATGTAAAGCCTATTGGCTGTCCATTGCATTATTATGTGAATGTATCATAGGTTGATTGTCCGCAGAGAGATGAGCAGAGAGTCAAGATGGCCAAGATTCCCTATGCATCTGCAATGGGCAGTCTTATGTATGCCATGATAGCCACTCGTCCAGATATTGCCTTTGCAGTTGGTGTTGTGGCACCTATATGGCTACACCTTGCAAGAAGCATTGGGATGCCGTGAAGGGTATCATGAGGTACCTAAAGGGCATTGCAGATATGTGCATATACTATGGTAGCCAGGATACAGGAGTCGTGGGGTACACTGACTCTAATTATGCAGGACATGTAAATAGTAGGAAGTCCACTTCTGGCTATGTATTCACATATACTGGAGGTGTTGTTTCTTGGATGTCTAGGGTGCAGAAATGCATGGCCCTTTCTACAAAGGCCGAGTATGTTGCAACCACTGAGGCTTGCAAGGAGGCCATTTGCTTGGGTCGTTTGGTTGCTGACCTTGGTATTGATGCTATCCCTACACTACATTCGGATTCTATGAGTGTTATTCAGTTAGCCAAGAATCCGGTCTTCCATGCGAAGACGAAAAACACATTGAGGTGAGGTATCACTTCATATGTGGGGTCGTTGAGGACAAGTCTATTAATCTTGTCAAGATCTCGACTAACTAGAATCCTGCAGATCTGCTCACAAAAAGCCTCTCTACAGAGCACTTTGCCTTCCTCAGGAGGTTGATGGGCGTGGGATGAGATGACGTCTTTCCTCATCCTATTGTACATGTGTACATGTTGTACTGTCTTTTTTTTCTTTTTCTTTTCACTCCTCACTAGGGCAGATTCGCCTTTAAGTGGGAGGTTGTTGGGGCTAAAGGCGCCTCCACCTAGCCACCCATGTATTACTACAGTGACCGTCACCGCCATTGCACACTGTAGGTGGCAGGCGCCCATCACCGTCACTTTATTCTTTATTCTTTTAGTGGCAGTTTGAATAAAGGAAGACCCGGTCACACATTGTGACTATTGGAGTTCCCATTTCTTATCTCTCTCTCTTTCTTGCTCTTGCTCTCCCGCCATAGCTCTCGAGTGCAAGCTTCGATCATTCTCAACTTTCAGTGATTAGTCTCTCAAAAACATAAAATCCAATGTTGACAAGATACTCTCTGATCTTTTTAGACCAAGCTCTGGGTACTTGCTTCAGCCCCCCATAGAGCACCTCCTTTAATCTACACACATAGGTGGGATGCACTACATCCTCACAACCTATTGGCTACTCCGTATATACCTCATCTTGCAATTCATCATACAAAAAGGCCATTTGTTGCACACTCCAACCTTTGCCTACTACTAGAGCAATTGTACACCTGACAATTGTCATCCTAGCAACTAGAATAAATGTTTCTTCGTAACCTATAGCGTATGTTTGAGCATAGCCTTTTGCATCCATCCTTCTTATTGGCTTCTAATTGTCATCCTAGTAACTAGAATAAATGTTTCTTCGTAACCTATAGCGTATGTTTGAGCATAGCCTTTTGCATCCATCCTTCTTATTGGCTTCTAATGCAGCCATCTCCTCATCCATCATTGCATCCCAATGAGTATGACCAATAGCATCCTTAAAATAAGTGGGCTTAATATTCCTAACCACCTTTACCATATAAGCATAATGGTGAGCCACATAACCTTCAAAATCAAATATTTTAATGGGATATTTGACCTTGCTAGACCTAAGTACCATTGGGTCACTTAGTGTAACATTTACATCACCATGTGCTCTTTGTACACCTAGTGTCTTGATGAGACTAAAGAAATGCCAAGCTCATCATCCAAACTCTCTAAACCACTGCAATCTCCATCAAATCCCAAATGACTAACAAATGCATCATTACCATCTCACATTTTCTTTTTCCCTTTGTCTTAACTTGTAACACTAGTAGATGCATATGAAGATATGGGATTGTTCCTTAGTCTCCAAGACCAAGGATTAATTGTAGATGTAGTACCAAATGATGTTTCTAGTCCACTAAGGCTCCATGATTCTTGCTTTTCTTTCTACACATAACTATCATCATTATCATCCAATGCATCGACACTAGATGCATACCAAATGCTCATCTTATAAAAAATAATATCCCTACTCACTCTGAACTCACTTGTGAGGACAAGGTTACAACAGCAATACTCTTTCTACTCTAAAGAGTGTCCAACGAAAATACATTTTTTAACCTTTGGATCAAGCTTCTTTTGCAGCTCATCTAAAATATGAATAAATATAGAATGATCAAATACTTTCAGGTGTGACACATTGGGCTTCTTGCTTGTAAAGCATTCTTCAAGAGTCATTCCATGAAGTACAATTGTGGGAGTTCTATTCATAGTATATAGTAGTATGAATAGCTTCAAAACAAAAATGTTTTGGCAAATTTTTTTCACGTGTCAATGCTCATATAACTTCTATAATGTCTATTTTGCCTTTATGTGACTCCATTTTGTTATGAGGTATATCTGCACGTAAACGGTCTCTTTATCCCATGAGACCTCAAGATGTCAGTGAACTCATTAGATATGTACTCTCCTCCTCTATTTGATCTCAAACACTCAGCTTATAACATTGAATCTATTTCAAAAATAGCCTTGAAAGTTTTAAAGTACTTAAACGCATCACTCTTTTCCTTCATGAAATACACCCACAGCTTTCTTGAACAATCATAACAATAAACGTGACAAAATATTTGTTGCCACCAAGAGATATATTTTTGTAGGCCTTGCAAACATCTGTATGCACAATGTCAAGTATATCCCTACTCACATCTCTATCATGTGAAAAAGGTTGCCTTGCTTGCTTACACACAACTTTATGAAATTATGCAACTCTAAAAGTAGGCAATCTTATAACTAACCCTTTGGACTGTAATAATTTCAACCTTTGCACATTTGCATATCTAATATGTTTGTGCCATATTTCAATGTTCGCAACCACTTCTTTTCCTTTAGCATATAAAATAATATTCATAGCAGAAATTTCAACATCTAAAGTGAACATGCAGCCAACTCTACTTCCTTTTGCGACCAACCTATACTTATCATTAAAATCTTCCACAAAGTAGCCTTTTGCATTAAATTGAACTTACAACCCTTGATCTACCATTTGACCAACATACACTAAATTCTTGATGATGAATAGTACATGTAATACATATGAGTGAGACTCCTTGTCTAATCATCATACAAGGAATTTCAACATCTAAAGTGAACATGCAGCCAACTCTACTTCCTTTTGCGACCAACCTATACTTATCATTAAAATCTTCCACAAAGTAGCCTTTTGCATTAAATTGAACTTACAACCCTTGATCTACCATTTGACCAACATACACTAAATTCTTGATGATGAATAGTACATGTAATACATATGAGCGAGACTCCTTGTCTAATCATCATACAAGGACAAGGGAACTTTTCAAATGTGTGAAATTGGGTGGCATAATCTAGAATTTGTAAATTCCACGTCTCTCTAAACCATTCAACATGGTCGATTCTATGATTAGATGCACTTGAATCAATATACCATATATCATTATGTGTCCCCTTTCTTGTAACATCATCCATCATATGCTGCATAACAAACAAACATTCATTTTTTTCTTCATTTTGTTATGAAGACAATGCATAGTTCCCTTGCTGCAATTTACCACTATGAATAGTATCCTTCTTAGTATAACAATGGGCTTTAATATGACTTGTTTTGTCACAATAATGACAAACAATACCAGAATTTCTAGAACCTCTATTTTGCCATCTACCTCTTACTCTAGAACTCTTCTTGCCTCTAAAGTTGCATGGGATGAGTGGAGGGTTTCACCCACCTTAACGTTATCCCCTAGGCATGGGATGAGTAGAGGGTTTCACCAATTGTTGGATGGCAATACACACATTGAGAATGTAATTGAGTTTGTAATAATGTATTTCTTACTTCCTTACTTTCTTCAATGTTGTGACTCTAAATTTTCACTTGGACACAATGGTTGCTAGTGAGTCATCATTTTCTTCTATTGAGCAATAACCCCCTTTTTCTCCCTTGAAATGGTGCATGACACTTTGGTCCCCACCTATTATTCATAGATACTTCATAATTTAGGAGTCTATAGATACATTGTGTAAACATATACCCATAGGCATGTTCCATAATCGTGTCATAGTAACACATTTCTTAGGAAATTCCTTTAAAAACCCTAGCTAAGAACCTACCATGAGAATATTTTAGATTGAATCTAGATAAGCCTCCTTAAATTCCACTCCCTTTAAGAATGGTGTAACTCAATACCTTGTATAATTTGAGAGCAAATCCAAGGATGATCAACCTTAGTGATACAACATTATTATGTCTCAACCCTTAGATTGTACTAGCATGAAATTTATGAAAGGTATGCAATAACTAAAGTAATGAGAAATTGATTTTTTTAGGTAACTCTCGAAGGGGATTTACTAAGAATAAGACATACATGCCATAATAGGGTTATTAGAATATGAAAAATTTTAACTTTACTCAACTTACAACAATGTTGACGTAACTAATTTTTAAAGTTCTTCACACAATATAATCCTCTATGTGTTTAGGCTTCTAGGTTTTCACATTTTTATACATTAAATTATTCATGCAATGCATGTTAAACAAATAGTTAACATGCAAACTCCACTTTAGAGCAAACCACAACCTAACCTTCTAATCAAATTGTACATGCAATGAATATTAGCATCTAACCAAGCCTTAGTTTAGTAGTTGGTATAAATATCCCTTTCATCCCCCATATAAAAACTTGGCATTATGTTTATTATCACTTAGTTTGGTTGAGTTGGTGGAAATACAAATGCCAAAAGGGGGGGGGGGGGGGGGACTACAATGGTTGTGTTCAAATAGGGAAATAGTAAGAGGCCCATTGAGGATAGTAATGTGTGAAAGCAAAGACACTCCCTCTTGTGCTAGAGTAGAGAATTATTTTTCTACCTTAGAAATGTCATCCTCTCCCAAACAATAATAACCACATTTCAATAGGGATTGGGGCTGCAAGAGTGAACACTGCATAAGACCATGGTTGATGCCCACAATCCTAGAGATAAATTTCTAATAGATGAGGAGGAATGAAGGCATTTACGTATGAGCCTTGTTCGTGTCCCTTAACCTGCTTGGGGGTTCCCAAGTGGTGTTCAAAAATTCATTATGAGCCTCTAAGTATTCAGAAGATACTAATGCATTTCTTTTAAAAATCAACTTACTAGGGGAAGGAGTGGCAACCTCAACAGTTCATTTCAATTTCAAGTTCTCATCTTGAAACATTATGTTGACATGGAGAAGAGGTTCTTGATGATCCTTTTTTAGGATTTCATACATAAGTTAAGATTTTGTACATCTTCCTTAACCATAGTATCAAGATTCTTTGCAAGACCCATGATTTTGGAAATGGCATGGACACATTTGGTCAAGGTTGTACAATAGAGCTTTAACTAGTTAGATGTATCTAACTGCAATAACAACAATCTCTCTATGTCTAGGTTTTGTTGGATTGCAACCGTATCAATGTCGATAATAGTGCGATGAAAGTTGAATGAATTAGTCCAACAAAGTATGCATGGTATGAAGATGAAGGGAGGTAGAAGGCGGTCTTGGTATCCCAAAGAGATGAGATCCAAATGCCATGATATCGACTACAAAGCATGTCGAATAAATTAGTATGACAAATTTTTATAGGGGGAGTGGGTACCACAACACCATCCCACATGTATGTATCAATACAAAGCAATTATCAATGCTATTATCAACCTAGAAAATAAAAAATGCACCCATAATGAGCCAACAATCATGATTTCCCTTATTATAGCAACAAGACTAAATCTAAATTTCAATTTAACTTGCCAACAATGGGCCACCATATAATCAACCACATGCACAAATCAATAGATTAGAGATTTTTTTTTCAAAAAAAATATAATATGCATCTAAAGAGCTAGTTGCAACCATTATTATCGAGTAAAGCTTGCCACAATAGGAGTAGGAGGAAGGCATGTTACTTGTATCCATACAACAATATCCAGTGAGAACTAGAGCTATTGTTGTGTATTACAAGTATCTATGACCTACCATAGTTGTTATCCTTGTCAACCTATATTATGGATTACCTAATTGGAATCCATGGACTGCACTAGCTCATATTATAGCAAACAAGTGTTAATAGTAGGTCAATTTTGTAGAGACTCATGTACTTGAAAATGTAATAGGGATTTTAAGGAGTCTTTCTTTGGGATGTTGTGATTGATGGTTGGTTACCCACAATACATTTTATCATCACTCTCACAAGCCATGCATGCTAGATTTAACAAAAGATATATCGTTTCAAGTGCTCTCCGCAACATAGCTATGGCTACCTCTCACATAACCATTGTGCACCTTCAAAAAAATTTCAAAGAACTCACTTATTTACCCTTCTCATTGTAGTCAATACATAAAAGGGTCATTGATAGCTCTAAGATCAAGTGATGTGCCTCAAGAAAGCTCTGCCTACATAGCCTTGATTGTTGTGCAAGCTTCGTGTTGGAGGAGAAGAAGAAAAAGAAGAAGCAAGAGCATCGATCCTTCACTCTACCTCCCACTCCCCCCCCCCCTCTCTCTCTCTCTCTCTCTCTCTCTCTCTCTCTCTCTCTCTCTCTCTCTCTCTCTCTCTCTCTCTCTCTCTCTCTCTCTCTCTCTCTCTCTCTCTCTCTCTCTCTCTCTCTCTCTCTCTCTCATAAGGAAGATGCAAAAAGGAAGCAAGAGAGAACTTCACAAGATTGCACACCATAAGAATGAGCTTATCCTTTCATATTTTTGCTTTTATAAATGACCTTGGTTTTCTTGGGCACCCTCCCATCTTATTAGCTAAAATCGGTCTTCTCTTACCTTGCACACCCTGCTTGGTTTTTTTACAACTCTTTCCAACGAGTTGGGTTGATTTTATTATGCTTATCCTTGCTCAGGATGTTATTACTATTTGCATGGCTCTCTTTAGACAATAATTTTCTATCAAAAATTTAGAAGCGCTTGAGAGACACTCTAGTCTTTGCTTTTCTTTCCATTCTAAAATGTTGACTTTCTTTTTGTGCCTCCTTTGTCATTTCTTCCTAGAAGGGGTTAATATTACCTCCTCCTAAACTTGTGCTAGTCCCATGGCACTCCATAATCTAGTGTGAGTATCACTGTGTAGTCAATGTTGGTGGGTCACGTAAGGGATAACCATTAATTATGCTATAATTCTGGGCCATTGTCAGTGTGGATGGGATAAGAACTTACTTTATTCTTTAGAGGTCAGCTTGCCAAGTAAAGGAGGAAGAGGGTGGGATGATAAGGGCCATCAATGTCATTGGGTTAGCCAAGACAAAACCTCATCATAGAAGAAAATGTACACCCCTTATGATGTCTGTCTACCTTATTATGTTGTGATTATTATGTAAGTGCAAGTGCAACTAGGATATGGATCAATCATGTTGTTATTATTGTGTAATTGTGAGTGCAACTAGGAGATGGATCAAACCCCAAGTAAGCTTGAAGTGTTGTCCCACAGTTGAGAACCTAGTTGGTGCTAAGGGAGGTCTAGTACAAAGATTAAGGTGACAAGTCTACTAATGTCCTCAAGATGCCCTACGCTTGAGGTGCCCTAAGTCTATGAGGTGGGGAAGGGCTAGGGGGTTGGGGAAAAAGCTTGTTGCAAGCTATTGCCATGAGACATTTCCAACTTGGGGACTCCTATGTGATGTCCTTATTGTAAGTGTTTCTAATGAGAATTTTGTTTACTTCTATTCTTTTGTTTCTTTTTCTCTCTTTTTCATTCCTTTGCATTTTTTTGGGATGAAAACTTCATTATGGCTTCCTTTGGTTCCTTAATGTTAGTTAGGGGAGTGGTCACAATGATCTTTCTAAACATACCATAATCAAATAGGTTTTTAGTTATGCCCTTATAGCTAAGGATGTAGATGGAAGGAAGGGGTGATTGCAGTTGGTGAACCTACTGATGTTCATATCCTCTAATAGCTCAAGATAATATGTAGATAATAAGGTATCTTGAAGGATTAATCTTAACATGGCATATTTGTCTAATCCTGCATCTATGCCAAAGAAAGGTCGATGCCAAATCTCTTCTTTTGATGCCTTTTTTTGAGCAATTGGAGAAGTAATTGTAGATAGTTGCATGTGGTGATGGAAGCAGGGTCCAAACAAGTTGAGAAGTCCTCCATAAATCATTTGAGAGAGGAAATCAATTCCTTCTCACAAACTTGAGGTTGTTTCTGGATGTTAGAGGAAAGCATACTTGCCATGCTTTCTAGAGTTGCAGTTAACTCCATGTCTCCTTGGATAAGGCATGTAGTTGGGATACATGTTTAGATGTACAACTTACTACTATTCTTTGGGTTACTTGAGCTTTAGGTGTCAATGGTACTGCTTCCATGGATAAAGCAAGAGTGCCCTGGCTGAAAGTTGTGGTAATATGGATATTGGATAGCTCAAGTGAATGTGCTACATTTTAAAATTGACCACACACTTGGTTTGTTGTTTAAATGGATGATCACCTCCAACACCTTTGGTGTTAGGTAGCATGTAGAAGATGTTGGAGTTTTAGTCTCAACTACCAACATGATTTGGTATTTTCCTTACAATGCATGAGGATTTCCTTCATATGGATTCACCTTTGTGGTTATCAAAATTATCATAGGTTCTACCCAATGCTTATCCAATCATTTTATATCATGACATTACATTTAGCACCTTCATCAACCAAGGCATTGGCGGTGTGCGATTTCTTTGCTACCAACTTGACCTTGAGATAAGCAGCAAGTATCAAATCTTCATCTTTGAGGTCAAGCTCCATGTTTCTAATAGCCCTTATGGCAATAGATGGCAATGCCATTGAGGTTTCGTATAGTGAGTGCATTGATGGATAATATATTTTGATTCAGCTACCATTGAAAAAAACCTATGCCTTTACCATCAAGCATCTCAAGTTTTATGTTGTCAATTCTATTGATCAATCGCATGCGAAAAAGACCTAGGCTCCCTAAACTTTAGTTTTTATTTATGGACTTTATAATGTAAAGCGATACTAAGTCACTTTTTTGGAAATATCTTTGTTTGATGTGCTTGTCAAATTAGGCCTTCTGTTGCCAAGTCTTCTCATAGAGTGCATTGATGGTAATCTAGTTTTGGATAATGATTCGACCTCCACTAAGCGATTAATCCAAGCTTCTTGACCTTTCCATCTCTCATGTGAAACCACTCTTAAACTTAGGGCAAATAATTCAATTGACATGATGGTGTCGATGCCATATGCCAACTTAAGTGGAGTTTACCCAATTGTTGTCCTATCACCTTCAGAAGCAAAGGCTATCTTAGTTAGCACATTGATCTGGTGTTTTTTTGTGGCTTTAGCTTGGTTATTTGCTTGAGAGTAGTAGGGGGAAGATTTCTAGTGGATGATCATAAAGGTGGACAATAGGTATGTGATCACCTCATTAATGAAGTATGTGTCTTGGTCGCTCATAATCTCAATGGGTTAGAAAATTTGAGAGATCACTTGCTCTCATAATAATTTTTCTATCATCCTTGCATCATTTTTTCATGTGCCTCTAGCCTCAACCCACTTAGTTCGGTAATCAATTGCAACAATAATGTATCTAGCTTATGAATATTGAGTTGCAAGACTTATAGGGTTGAAAAAATTTGTTCTCTACTTTTCAAAGGGTTGTCATGCTATTACCAAGGTAAGCTCCATCTTGTCCTTTCTAATTGTCACTTGGCATGTTGGCATTCATCAAAGTGTTGCACAAACTTAGTACCATTGTGGAAGAGGGTAGGCCACCACAACTGAGATTGCAGGATCCTTTGGGTTGAGGAGGACCATGGATGATATAAAGTATGCATGGACACTAGGGCAATCACCCACTATTATCAACAATTATTAGAGCTAGGATCACAACACCATCTCCTTATCTATAGAAATAAGAGGAGGTGGCCATGGCTAGATGAGCATACATTCTTCCTTGTTAGAGCTTTCACAAGCTTAACCAGTCCACCAGACTTGACAAAATGCTTATTGGTTCAAGTACTTCATCCGATTTGGCAACAACTACCTCTCGCATATCCTACACATCCTCCACACTCATTGATCTATCCATTCTCCTCCCAAGTCACACAAAAGCAAGAAGAAACAAACCAATGAGGCTGTAGTGAACTCAACACCTTACCTTGTCCTTGATGCCATGAAGTGAAAGCTTGATGATAGCTTTCGCAACCTCTACTCCATAGTTTCTGATCCAATCTACAAGCACCCAATCCATAAGAGGAAATACAAAGAAGAAGAAAGTCCATTTAATACTCCTTCAATCCATATCTCACCCAAGAAGGGGAAGAAGAGAAGAGTGTGTGCAAGGAAGGAGGTTCACCTCTCAAGTTTCTCACACTCTCCCTCACTCTCACACTCTCGCTCTCAAGATGGAGCACAAGTAGATAGACTAGAAGCAACAAAAAGAAGCATGCTCTTGAGTTTGCACACCACAAGAATAAGCTTATCCATTCACTTTCCAGCATTTATACATGGGATTTAGAGTTTGGGTTTCTACTTAAGTTGGGTACCCCTATCTCCTATTCAGCTCTTGGTCGGTCTATCCTGATTTATGTATACATATTAGATTATACAAATCGTCATCTGAAAGTGAATGAAAGCTAGTGCCCATGCCCTTATCAAGCTACAGGTCTTTCTACTTGGTGGAAAATATTACAATTTGCATAAACGCTACACCCAGCTTTCAAAATAATATTACAATTAATTGTATGATTGCAAGCTTTGACCAAAAATTATATACTTTGCATCCTTTGCTTGATTTATACTTCTCTTTACTTTTTTGGCCATTACGTGTTACGTGTCTTTGTTGATTCACTTTGCTCTCCTACATCCTTCCATCCTATAGTTAGCATTATCCCCCTTCTAGATGAGTGCCAGTCTCATGGTACTCTTTGTCAAAGGTAGCATGCTTAAACTTGCAGCAAAGACGAATCATGTCGGGTACAAGTGGGGGATCATCATTACAAGGAGAGCAGTGGTTGTCGTTGGAGTTTGATTTGGATATTGAAGTCATTTCAAGTCATTGTGGGAATTAGAGTTATATTGCAATTTGGATGCCAAGTAAAAAGCAATAATATGGATTGAATGCAACTCATCGAATTTGGATCTCCTAGTGGGAGGTCATTTGGAATCAATTGGACTAGTTGAAGCTGGGCATCACAAATGATATTGACTTTAGGTAAAAGTTGCAATCCACTATATTCACTTGTACCCGTAAGGGCAAACCTCTCATACTCTCTCCTTAGGGGAGTGCTAGTTTGACTATGTGCACAAGACATATATATAGATTGGGAGATGGATTAAACTTGAGGCAAAAGCCAGAGTGTTGTCCCACACTAGAGGACCCAATCCATGTATAGATTATGGTGCAATTATTATGTGAGTACACATGCTTACATAGGCTATTACATAGTTAGAAGACAACATGATGGCTTCATTTTGTCAATTCATCAATGAAATAGGGCACCTATTGTCGATGGGTAGGTGATGAAAAGTATTATCGTTGTTGTTGTTGAGGGATATAGGAGTCAATGGGGCATCATGAGAAAAACCTTGATGTACCATGCAGTTAATGGGGCTCACATTCATGGACGTGATGATAGAGATTCCTTTTATAGAGATTACAATGCTCAATAGAAGTATAATATTGAGTGATGCCCAGATAATTGTTGGTTGTTGTGCTTTTATATTGTTACTGTAGCTGTGAGAGATTGGAGAATATTGGAAGATT
The DNA here is from genome assembly GCF_053477565.2 of Lygodium microphyllum. Classification (NCBI taxonomy): domain Eukaryota; kingdom Viridiplantae; phylum Streptophyta; class Polypodiopsida; order Schizaeales; family Lygodiaceae; genus Lygodium; species Lygodium microphyllum. The sequence goes on along the minus strand of NC_141139.1, from coordinate 14,760,047 downwards.
TTGTGCAAGTGATATGGGGATAGCCATAGGCACAAGCAAAGGTTCCCTAAGTGTGTCATTTCCCTTATGCACCTTGAGCTTACGTGGGGGAATAGGAAGCAGGGCTAGGGGGTTAGGGATGGAGATGATTGACCAAGCCATTGGCCATACCTAACTTAAGGACCCCTAGATGCAATGCTAGTATTTGTGCGTGCATATTTTTCTCCTCCTCCTTTTTTCTCCCCTTTTTTTTTGAACTACAATATAGTATAGAAGGGCTTTCTAGCATTGTAAGAAGAATACAATAAGATTAAGAGACTTAAGGAAGCACTTAAAGAGGGATGACATAGTCAAGATTGAAGAAGTAATGATGAAGTGGTTCATGGGACTTTAGATAGGGTATCACTCAAATTATGGCTCAATGATGAAGGAGCTTTTAAAATGTCAAAGCTGTTGAGTTAGTTGCAATGGAGCTTCTGTGTAGAGATGCAGGTTGAGAGAGAGAAGAGATAGAGACACAAGATTTGTGGTACTAAAGAGTGTACCTCAATAATGATTTTAGATAGGTATATGTACTATGTACAACTTGGCCCTTACGGGCAAACACAGGCACTACCCTTTATTCCAACAACCCCCCCCCCTAAAGGCAATGTGCCCAAAGGTAGAGGAAAAGAATCAACTAAGTCTAAGTATGTACAAAGCTGAAGAGACTATGCCTATCCAATACCCATCATCTGCTGGCAATGGCAAACCTCTCTGCTGGAAGACCTTTCGTGAGAAGGTCTGCAAGGTTATCACATCAGTGTGTACCTTGACCAACTCAATGCTCTTGCTGTTAAGTACCTCTCTAATGAAATGATACTTTAGTTGTATGTATTTTATCTTTGCATGAAAAACAAGGCTCTATGCTAACATGATAGCACTCTGACTATCACAGTGGAGGATAGGAACCTCAATAATCCCAAGCTTAGCAACCAAACATGACAGCCATAAGGCCTCTTTGCATGCCTCAGTGACAACTATATACTTTGCCTCCATAGTAGACAATGCAACACACTTTTGTAGCTTGGATATCCAAGAGATAGATCCCCCTGTGAAGTTAAACACATACCCTATTGTGGACTTCCTATAGTCCACATGTCCAGCATAGTCTGCATCCGTAAAGCCAACAAAAGATGCCTTGTGCTTACCAATGTGAATGCACAAATCCCTTGTGCCCTTGAGGTATCTCCTAATACCTTTCACTGCTTCCCAATGCTTCTTGCCAGGTTTTGCCATGTACCTGCTAACCACTCCCACTGTAAAGGCAATGTCAGGATGTGTAGCAACCATAACATATGTCAAATTGCCAATAGCTGAAGCATATGGAATCTTGGCCATTTCAGTCTTCTCATCATCAGATATAGGGTTTTCCTCTGCATTGAGTTTCACTTATGGAGGCAATGGAACTCTGATTGCTTTCCCCCCCTCCATATTGAAATGCTACAAAATCTTGGATACATACTTCTGCTAAGATAGATAGAGTAACCCCTTTGCTCTATCTCCTGAGTATCTGCATCCCAAGAATGTGATTGGCATCACCAAGTTCCTTCATGTCAAAGTTGCCATGAAGACTTTGCTTCAATGAATCCAAGGCATGAGTATCCCTGCCAACAATCTACATGTCATCAACATACAAAATCAAGATAATCAAGCTACCATCTGCTGTCTTCTTGGTGTACAAGCAATAATCAACTTGACTTCTCTAAAAGCCCTAAGATTGCATGAAAGTATCAAACTTATGATATCATTCCCTCGATGCTTGTTTCAGCCCATACAAACTCCATTTGAGCTTACAGACCATCTTCTCTTTGCCCTTAGTAATAAAACCCTCAGGCTGCTGCATATATATATCCTCATGTAGATCACCATGTAAGAATGCAGTATTTACATCCATCTGTATGAGCTCCATATCTTTAGCTGCAACCAGCCCAAAATGGTTCTTAGAGTAGTCATCTTGACTACAAGAGAGAAGATCTCATCAAAGTCAATTTCATGTTCTTACTTGTACCCCTTTGCAACCAACCATGATTTGTATTTTGGTGAAGAATCAAAAGTGACCTTCATCTTGTAAACCCACTTACATGGAAGAGTTTTTTTTTTCCCTTTAGGCAACTGCACCAAGTTCCAAGTACCATTCTTATCAAGTGATTCCATTTCTGATAGCATGGCCTTGAACCACTTCTTACTATTTGGTCTAGTCATTGCTTCCTTAAATCATGACGACTCATTGTAGTTAGTAACCATGACATAATCTGCAATATATTGCACACGAAGAATAAACCTATTTGGTTGCCTTGAAGGTTGGGTTGACCTACGCAGCAAAGGTTCTGCACTTGTTGGCTACTGAGCCTGCAAATATGCATTTACAGGTTGCGGTCCTGGAATACAGGCTTGCAATTCTGCATGTATGTGTTACTATTTTGAAATTCCAACATGTTGTCCTGACAATTCAAGCTGTCCTAACTGCATGTTTTCAGGCTGAAACTGTGGTGTATCATGGGCAATACCTTGCTAGTCATTTCCATCACCATTTTCTATATTTTTAAGAGTATTTACAACAAGTATACACTTCTGTCCACTAGGCATAAAAACTATTGTCCAACATGTCATTCTCCTTGAAGACAACCCTTCTAACCTCCTCAGTCTTTATGGCCTGCTTATGCATGCAATCTTCATAGAAGATGACATCATTGCCGCATACTATCTTTCTCTTTTCGGGATCCCATAGTATGTACCCCATCTCACCCTCATCAATGTATCCTAGGAATATGCATTTATACGACTTTGGTTCTAGTTTGTTGCGCTCTTCTTTCCTTATGTGCACAAAAGTCTCACACAGCCAAACACTTGCAAATGAGCATATGAAGGTGGTTTGCCCGACCACTCTTCTTGAGGGACTCTCCCCCCCAAATACCTGTTTGGTGACCTATTAATCAAATGAACGGCTATCATAATAGCCTCTACCCAAAATCCATGGGATGCAGCATGAGACAACATCATACTACGAACCTTATCCTATATGGTCCGATTCATGCATTCTGCAACTCCATTTCAAGGTGGATTATGAGGGGCAATGAGCTCCGTCTTTATCCTCTTGTTGTGACAAAATGCCTAAAAGGCTTTGGACACATACTCCCCACCGTTGTCAGAGCAAAGACACTTAAGTGTCTTATCAGTCTGGTTCTCAATCAATGCCAAGAAATTTTGAAACTTGTAAAGCACTTCGTCTTTGCTACGAATAGGGTAAACTCATATCTTCTGAGTAGCATCATTGACAAATGTGACAAAGTATTTCTTTCCTCCTAGAGATAACCTTGGCATCTGACATACATCGAAATGTACTAACTCTAGAGGCAAAGATTTCAGTGAAAGAGCCTTTTTATGAGATGTCTATGCATGCTCATAAACACAGTGATCACAGTGCTCAAAATTAGCATAATGAAGACAAGGCAAGTAACCCAAATGAAAAAGTACTTTCATTCATGTTTGACTCATGTGTCCTAACCAGTCATGCCACAAGGAAACACTTGGCTACTCAATCACAGCAACAACATGGTCATGCACACTAGATACATGGAAAGGATACAAAGTATTGCTCCTTGAGCCTCTGGCAATAACCCTAGATCCTCTACATATCTTTCATTTCCAATCACCAAAGTGGTATAAAATCCATAGTCATCTAGCTGTCCAATACTAATCAAGCTCTTCTTGAGCTAAGGTACGTGCCTTACATTCTGAAGAGTGAAGAAAGATCCATGCTGAAACTGTATTTGCACACTGCCAATGCCTGCAATGTCACATGCATAATTGTCCCCAAGATGGACAACACCATGTCGACCTCCTGTATAGTTTGTAAACCACTCACAGTGAGGGGTAACATGAAAAGAGCACTTGAATCCAAAATCCAAGTGTGCATGTTATCATCTGTATCGGCTATCAAAGCATGTGTACTGAAATATGAAGAGACGAAGAGTACATCATTTCCACTATCGCTCTCATGGCTAACTACATTCACCTCTTTGCCTTTACAGTGCTCTTCTTAGCAGGCTCTAACTCTCTTTCCCTTTCTAAGTGATGTTTGAAGTGACCCTTCTTGCCATAGTGATGGCATTCAACATCCTTATTATGTGATTTACTGCATCCATTGCTATCAGATTTGCCTTTCTACTGTGATCTACCTCTAGTATGCAAAGCATTGGAAGGCTTATTGGATGCATTGTTCTATCAATTCATTTCTTCCATGAGTAGAGCACTCGTGCATAGATCGGATGTTGTATGCTCGCGTAGTGAATGCCGGAAGGTCCCCAAGAACAAAAGAACTCTACTTTTTGCACAAAACTCAAGGTAAAAAGCATGCATGACATGAACAAGAGACCAATTGGGTGCAATCTCCCCCCATGCCTTGTGTGAGCGCTCCACAAAGCATGTATTTTATGTATTAATCATCTTCAAGCTCAAATAATAGCCCAAATTACAAAATAGCACGCTTTTGGCTTTTGAGTTTGCTTTAGCACAAAATAGAAATAAAGCTAATGGGCGGGTGCCCAAAGAGTCAGGCATTCCCAATACAATGTCCAAATACAAATATCATAATCGTGCGCCCATGCGCATAAAAAATAATAAATAAATATCCAACGCCTCAATAAATAGGCGCGATAAAATATAGGCGTCATGCCTAAGGTATACGCCCATCAAAATATAAATGATAACTCGAATACATGCTATCCTCCAATGCTTTCCTCCGCCACTGCTGCTATCTCTACACATCAACTGAAGCATTCACAATCCTTAGTAAAATAATGCAATTAAACCGACAAAAGTAAATACCTAGCAGTCTTCAGCTACATAAATAAATCAACTGGTTAGAAATCAATCCTAACCTTAATTTATTACGAGTGCGCACTCTAAACTCATAAACGTTTATTAATTTAATATGTATTTTACGGAATCACCCGCTATGGAATCACCCATGTACACACTAAGTTAATGAAACGTCCGAAAAGGATAGGCATCCCTATCAACTTCTCGCACAAAGAATCCACTTTGTGTATGAGCCCCGATTAACAAAGTTTACGGAATCTACCGTAAAACCTCACAGAATCCACCGTGGCACGGAATCCACCGTGAAATATGCCTCCTGGCATCATACCCCCGGGGTGGGATAGCAATTGTCCTCAATTGCTATTAGCTCAATGTGGAGCTAACAGAGTGGAGAAAGCATTTAAGTCTCTAGCATGCATCCATTGGGCTTCCTCTACAAGATGGTTTTTAAACTTGACTAAATATCTAGAATATCTTTGGCCAGTTCTAGTGGTCATAAAGTCAGTATCTAGAATAGCTTCAGGTTCAAGTATTTCAGTCTCTTCATCTAACAAATGTGGGTTTTCATAAACAGGGTGTACAGGTAACTAGCCTCTAAAGGGTCGTAATAAACTAATGTAAAATGTGTTGTGAATTTTCCAGTGAGGTGGTAATTCTAACTTAAATGCATTGTCATTGATTTTGTGAATGATCTTAAATGGTCCATAGAATCTAGGTGTTAATTTTACAACTGGGTGTTTATCTACACTTTGTAATCTACGTTTTTCTATTCTCAACCAAACATAGTCATCAACTTTGAAATTCATTGCTTGTCTTTTCTTATTGGCTTGTTTGGTATATGATTGCTGGGCTTTGGCAATCATATCTTTAACCTCATCAAAAATAGTAGCGTGCATAGTAGCAATATCATCAGCACTCTGAATTCTATTTGATAAAGATGCAACAGGTGTAGACAATCTATAACCATAAATCACTTCAAACGATGCTTTCTTTGTAGATGTGTGTGGTGTATTGTTATATGCAAACTGTAGTAAATGCAAATGTATGTCCCATGTCTGTGGTTTAGAAATAGTGTAAGCATGTAAAAGATCTAAAATATTACTGTTAGTGGCTTCTATTTGTCCATTAGTTTCAGGATGAAATGAGATGAGAAATCAATCTTTGTTCCTAGGTTAGCAAACAAAGTAATCCAAAAGTTGTTACAAAATCTAGAATCACGATCAGAAATAATAACTTTTGGTAATCCATGATTAGTGAAAATAGTTTTCAAAAACAATTGTGCTGCCTGAGATGCTGTTAAAGTTTTCTTACATGGAATGAAATATGCTTGTTTACTAAACATGTCTACTACAGTCCAAATCATGTCATGGTTAGCTTTAGTATTAGGTAAACCAGTAATAAAATCTATAGAAATATGTTGCCATGGTCTTGATGGAATAGATAAAGGCATAAGCAATCCATACTGTTTACCATGATGTCTCTTAACTCTTTGACAAATCAGACATTCAGAAACAAAGTTAGATATATCAATGTCCATATGTGGCCAATAAAAATCTTCAGTCAATGTACGCAAAGTAGATATGATACCTCTATGACCTTGATATGGAGGACAATGAATCTCATTCAAAACAAAAGATCTAAATGGAACTGTAACGCATAATCACTTTTCATAAAACATGAATCCATCGTTATAAGACAGTGAATCAATAGGAATCCAGTTATTTCCAACTAATTTATTCCAATCAGCATGAAAAGTAATGTCCTGATGATAAGTATCTTTCATAGGAGTTAGAGAATCAAATAATATAACAGAGATATTATGAATGGTGGGTCTTCTACTTAATGCATCGGCCACTACATTTTCTTTACCTGGTTGATATTGAATAATGGGATGAAAACTCTGAATAAAAGATGCCCATTTGATATGTCGGTCAGATATTTGAGGTTGACTAAGTAAATGTCTAATACTTTGTTGATCAATCTTAATCATAAACTCAGAACCCATTAAGTAATGTTTCCATTGTCTTAAAGCTTGTACCATAGCTAATAATTATTTATCATATGTGGAATATTTAAGTTCGGAGGGTTTCAGTTTACAACTAGAATAGGCTATGGGATGATTATCTTGCATAAGTACAGCTCCTATTCCAGATCCACTAGCATCAGTAACTACTAAAAAGAATGGTCTATTAAAATCAGGTAGTTGTAATACAGGAGCATGGGATAATGCATGTTTCAATAAATCAAAGGATTTCTGTTGATTATCAGACCAACGATAAACAATACCTTTCTTTAAAAGTTTAGTCAAATTCAAAGCAAGTAATGAAAAATTTCGCACAAATTTCCTGTAAAAACTAGCAAGACCTAGAAAAGAACATAACTCATGCACATTTTTAGGTATAGGCCAGTTCAATATTGCTTCTATCTTCTTAGGGTCAACCTTAATACCATATGATGACACAATATGACCTAAATATTCAATTTATGTTTGAAAGACCTCACTCTTTTCCGGATTAGCATACAATTGATTATCTTTCAACAACTTGAAAACCAAGGACAGATGTTCATAATGTTCTTTCTCATTTTTACTAAAGACCAAGATATCATCAAAGAATACAATAACGCAATGCTGATATTTCAAAAATATATGATTCATCATTCTACTAAATGTAGCAGGTGCATTAGTCAATCCAAAAGGCATCACTAAAAATTCATAATGACCAAATTGTATTCTAAATGCAGTCTTGAATATGTCAGACTTATCTAATCTCACCTGATGATAACCAGATTTAAGATCTATTCTACTAAATATGGCAGAACCTTGTGGTTTATCCATAAGATCATCGTGTTGGGAGTAAAGGCGCCTCTGCCATGCCGCCCCGTGTATTACTACACTGATAGTACCCACCACTGCACACTGCAGGTGGCGGGAGCCCGTCACGTCACTTTATTCTTTATTATTTTAGTGACAGTTTGAATAAAGGAAGCCCCGGTCACACATTGTGACTGTTGGAGTTCCCATTTCTTGTCTCTCTCTTTCTTGCTCTTGCTCTCCCGCCATAGCTCGCGTGCAAGCTTCGATCCTTCTCACCTTTCAACTAGTATCAGAGCTTGGCATTCTCTTGCTCGAGCTCGACTCGGTGCTTCCCGACCTTCGCATCGACTCGCTTCATGCATTGGGTCTCCATCCCGGCAGCCATATCCGATCTCCCCGAGCTCTCGTCACTCCCCGGCTTCCCGAGCACCTTCCCAGCCTATTGAGGCACCTTCAAGGCATTGATACTAAGGTATTTGATCATTCTTTCAGGGTTTTATTTCAGTCTACAGGTTGCAAACAGCAAGGGCAACCATGGCTTCAAACCCTTGAAGCTTATTCCCCTCATATTGTGCCTTACACCTATCAAGGCTCAAAGAGGCTTGTCATAGGCCTTTGATAGGCCCTTCTTGAGCCCCCCCCTTTTCAGCCCATGTGGAGCAGCAGCAAGTTCAGCACCAACAGGGCAGATTGCATCATTTTTTTCCAGGCTGTGAGCACTCATCTACGTCAGCTCCACACTTGGCCATTGCTTCTTGCTCTCTACCTTGATCAAGAGGGCTATAGACTTCATGTTTGATGTCATTCAAGCTTTGGGCATTGGTCTTGATCATTCGGGGCTGATCTCTTTAGATTTGGGACTATCATAAACTGTCATAACAGGCTGAAAATAGGGCAGCACCATTGGCATTAGCATTTGTTGCTTATACTCCATTCCGGTTGTGCTATTTGATGCCCGTATGCGGTCTACATGATGCCTAGTGCCTTGGGAATGTATGCACATGATTATGCCATGATTTGGCCTGAAATATTGGCTGATTTGGGACTGTTATTTACTGTTATACAGTGCTGGAAACAGGGCAGCCACACTTGGCATTGGCATTTGATGCTTATACTCTACTCTGGTTACCTTATTTGATGCCCGTATGCGGTCTACTTCCTACCCGGATGTATTGGGGATGTATGCATTTGGTTTGACCATGATTTTGGCTTGAATTCGGGGCTGAAATCTACTGTTTAGAACAGTAAATACATGCTGGAATAACAGTGGGCTGAAGGTACTTTACATGCTTTGGCACTTACCTACCGATACCGGATGTATGCTTTGAGCTTTGGCATGATGTCTCTGACATTTGGGGACGGCTTGGATCATATGTATGAGATTATGGGATGCTTTTGAGCTTCTCATTAGCTCCGTCTTCACTGGCATTTGGACCGACTTGGCATGCTCGTGGACCGCCTATGCCTCATGTCTCTGCTTGACAGTTAGGCTTTTGCATTACATGCTTTGGTTCGTGACATATGCTATTTGGTTCGTGTATGCCATACCGACATTTGGAGCTTGGATTTGGATGTATTTAAGCATTCCCGGCTTACTTGATCACTGATCTTGGTTGCTATTTGGATGTCATTGAGTTGACCGAGAGCTTATTTGGGCTTATGTATTGCTTCATGGTTAATACGACCGGTGATTCATGTATGTCATGCTCTCTTGGATGCGCTTGATGCATTGACAGGGTCACTTATCACTGGTGCTTTCTCTTGGGTTGTTTGAGCTTCTGAGCTCGCTTTGTACGCCTTTTGTGCCAGTGGGAGCATTTTACATGCTTGCTTGACCTTTGACAGTTGCATGCTATTGGAGCACTTACATGTATTTGGAGCAGTTTATGTCTTGAGCAGCTACATACGCATTGAGACTTTGGGATCATACTCCGATTTTTATGGATATGCATTGATGTACTCTTGGTTCACAGGATGCTTATGAGCTGAGTCTCATATTTGGATCTTTCTCTTTGAGCAGACACCTATTTGTGTCAGGTTTTGGCAGTTATAGGAACACTTTGCCTAGAGTGTCTGGGGGTGTGCCTTTCACTGGCAAATGTTATTTTGACATGCTTCGGTGTTGAGCTCATGTTCTTTTCACAGTCATTGGCCTTGCTTATGTCCGTTTCATGCCGGCTTTGGACCTAGCATTGTTTGCTTGACATTGGATCCTATTTTGGGACAGTTTGCTCTCTAGACTACATACCTGCAATTTATTATAGCAAGCAGTTATTGGTGGACTGAGGTGTACTTTTCATGCTGAAATATCCTGATTTGGTATACCGCACCTAGTACTAAGTGGGCAGTAACTTTTGGCACACTTTGCTCGCCCTTTGGACCCCGTTTTAGTCATTTTTGGGCAGTTTCTGCAGTAAAACAGCAAGCAGTTTTGGACTGTTTGGGCATTTCCAGCCTGCATAATGGCGTCATCTTCGCATGATAGTGCCATCTTTAACATTACAAAGTTGGATGGTACCAACTACTCTTACTAGAAGAGTCAAATATGGCAGGTTTTGGTGCAGAAATCTCAGTTTAAGCCACTTCAGTTGAGTGGGGAGCAGGCTGAAACTATGGACAATGACGATTGGCTTGAACTTGATGAGCTATGCAAGTCCACGATTGTATTGTCTCTCACTGAACAGGTACATTATAATGTATTTGAGGAAGCACAGAGTGCATGGGATCTATGGAATAAGATCAAGAATCTTTATGATAAGAAAAGTCCGGCGAGTCAGATGTATTGGTTGAAGCATGAAGGATAATGCAACTATGTCTGCTCACTTGAGCCAGTTCCATGCTATACTGAAGAACCTGACTTGGCAGGATATCACCTTTGGAGAGGAAGTAACTCCTCTCTTCTTGCTTGGGACTCTGAATGAGTCATGGGATGTATTCCGCACTGCTCTTTGTGCCTCTAGTGCTACTCTAAAATTGGCAGATGTTGAGAGTGCTCTTCTTCAGGAAGAGGTGAATCGCAAAAACTTGGATGCCTCTCGTGGTAGTCATGCTTTGACAGTTAGAGGCAGGAATGACAGGTATGACCGTGGTAATGGCCGAGGCCGTGACTCGCAGAAGGGTCGGTCTAAATCTCGTGGTGGCAAGTCGTGTAGTAAGTCGCGTGGGCGCAATGCAAATGTCACTTGTCATCATTGTGGGAAAAAGGGCCATATTAGGCCACAGTGTCATGAGTTGCGCAATGAGAAGCACAAGGATAAGGGGAAAGATAAAGTGCAGGAGAAGTCCTCTGATCGCAGCATAGTACCTGCGAAGTCTAGCATCAAGATTGAGGAAATTAATGTTACGCAGACTGAGGAGTCTGATGGTGGTGATGAGTTTATACTTGCAGCTAGTTCTTCTGATGCTTCACACTTGACTGAGACACCTAGTATGTATGCACAGTGCTGGTTATTGGATTCAGGTGCGTCCTTCCATGTGACGCCTTACCGTGAGTGGTTTCACTCTTACTGTATCTGGATCAGTCAGACTTGGAGATGACAGGTCTCTTGATATTGTGGGCTGTGGAGATATTCAGTTGCAGTTTCCCACTAGCAGTTCCTTTTTGCTCAGGGATGTACGTCATGTACCTGCCCTTACGCGCAGTCTTATGTCTGCAGGACAGTTGGATGATGCAGGGTTTCATGTCTGTCTTGGGGATTCTGCCTGGAAAATTACCAAAGGCAGACTTGTGCTTGCTAGAGGCGCCAAGGCTGACAGCCTCTATCCTCTTGTTGTATCTGGGTCTTCTGTAGACTATGTTTTGGCAGTAAGCTCTATCCCACATATATCACTTTGGCATGCCCATTTGGGGCATATGTCTTTGAAGGGAATAAAAATGTTATCTGGTTTGTAGTATCTTCCGCCTTTGGACTATGCACGTTTTGACTCGTGTGATCATTGTCTTTATGGTAAGCAGAATAGGTCTACGCATAAGAAATCGGGTAGGCCACGCATGAGTGAGCCCTTGGAATTGGTGCATTCTGATGTTTGTGGGCCTATGCCTTGCATGTCTATGGGTGGCACGAAGTACTTTGTTACCTTCATTGATGATTTTTCTAAGAAAGTGTGGGCTTATCCCATAAAGCAAAAGTCTGATGTCTTGGCAGTCTTTCAGCGTTGGCTTGCTCTTGTTGAGAACCAGACTGGGTATAGGCTGAAATGCCTTAGGACTGACAATGGGGGAGAATATGTCTCACGTGCTTTTGAGCAGTTTTGTGATGACAGGGGTATTAATCGTCAGTTGACCGCCCCTTACACCCCACCCCAGAATGGTTTGGCTGAGCGCATGAATAGGACTATTCAGGAGCGTGTGCGCTCTATGCTTAGCCATGTAGGCCTACCCCAGAGTTTTTGGGCTGAGGTAGTTAGTACGGCAGTGCATGTCATAAACCGATCGTCTTCCAGTGGATTGGATTTCCAGGTTGCAGAGGAAGTTTGGGCTGGTAAGCCACCCTCTTATGCGCATCTCCGTGTCTTTGGATGTGAGGCATTCTGCCATGTGCCCAAGGACAAGAGGAGTAAATTGGATCCAAAGAGCATTAAATGCATATTCCTTGGCTATGGTGAGTCAGGAGAGATGGGCTATCGCCTATGGGATCCGCATGCGCGGAAAATAGTACGCAGCCATGATGTCGTTTTCCATGAAGACAAGATGCACAGGCAGCCTGAGAAGGTGGTTGAGATCCGCAGAGTGATCTTTCAGGAGGAGCCTAGAGCTCTAGCACAGCCAGCAGTACAGCCTGCAGCAGTTCCTCCACAGGGCCAGGGTGTTGGACAGGCAGTTAGACAGGCAGCAGAGCCTGCGGTGAGACGGTCTGCTAGAGACAGACGTCCACTTGACAGATTTCAGCCCTCTATGCATTATGTTTTGGTTACAGATGCAGGAGAGCCTTTCACTTATGATGAGGCTATGCGCAGGGGTGACAATCACTCCTGGGAGAGGGCTATGCAGTCTGAGATAGACTCCTTGCATAAGAATGAGACTTGGGATTTGGTTGCCTTGCCTAAGGGCAAGAAGGCTTTGCCATGCAAGTGGGTGTACAAGCTGAAAAGTACCCCTGGACACCCCAAGCCGGCATACAAGGCTAGATTGGTAGCAAAGGGTTTTAAGCAGGAACATGGTGTGGATTTTGATGAGATCTTCTCTCCTGTGGTTAAGATGACCACCCTGCGCTTAGTCTTGGCTTTGGTTGCACAGCTTGACTTAGATCTATATCAGATGGATATCAAGACAACTTTTCTACATGGGGACTTGCATGATGAGATCTATATGGATCAGCCTAAGGGCTTTGCAGAACCTGGCAGGGAGCACCTATTGTGCAAGTTAAAGAAGAGCTTGTATGGCTTGAAGCAGGCACCTAGGGAATGGTATCATAAGTTTGATGCCTTTATGCAGTCACAGGGCTACAGCAGGAGTGCTATGGATCCGTGTCTTTACACGAAGAAAGCCCGTGATGGCAGTTTGCTTATCTTGGTACTCTATATTGATGATATGCTGATAGCAGGGAAAGCTTATGATGAGCTAGATGCTCTTAAATCTCAGCTGAAGAAGAGCTTTGAGATGAAGGATTTGGGGTAGGCCTCACATATACTTGGGATGCGCATTAAGCGCGATAGGCATCAGGGGCTTTTGTATCTCTCACAGCGGGAGTACATTCATAAAGTCCTTGAGCACTTCCGCATGCAGGACGTAAAGCCTATTGGCTGTCCATTACCTTCTTATGTGAAGGTATCACAGGCCGATTGTCCGCAGACAGATGAGCAGAGGGCCGAGATGACCAAGATCCCTTATGCTTCAGCCGTGGGCAGTTTGATGTATGCCATGATAGCCACTCGTCCAGATATTGCGCATGCAGTTGGTGTTGTGGCACGCTATATTGCTACACCTGGCAGCAGACATTGGGATGCCGTGAAGGGTATCATGAGGTACCTGAAGGGCACAGTAGATATGTGTATTTGCTATGGCAGCCAGGATACAGGGGTCGTGGGGTACACTGACTCCGATTATGCAGGACATGCAGATAGTAGGAAGTCCACTTCTGGCTATGTATTCACCTATGCTGGAGGGGCTGTCTCTTGGATGTCCAGGGTTCAGAAGTGTACGGCTTTGTCTACCACTGAGGCCGAGTATGTTGCAGCCACTGAGGCTTGCAAGGAGGCCATATGGTTAGGCCGTCTAGTTGCTGACCTTGGGATTGATGCTACACCTACACTGCATTCAGATTCTATAAGTGTCATTCAATTGGCTAAGAATCCGGTCTTCCATGCAAAGACGAAACACATTGAGGTAAGGTATCACTTCATACGTGGTGTCGTGGAGGACAAGTCTGTTGACCTTGTCAAGATCTCCACTGACGAGAATCCTGCAGATCTACTCACGAAGAGCCTCACTACTGAGCGCTTTGCCTTCCTCAGGAGGTTGATGGGCGTTGGATGAGATGTCGCCTTTCCTCATCCCTTGTACCTATGTACATTTGTACTGTCTTTTCTTTTTTCTTTTCTCTCTCACTAGGGCAGATTCGCCTTTAAGTGGGAGGTTGTTGGGGGTAAAGGCGCCTCCGCCATGCCGCCCCGTGTATTACTACACTGACAGTACCCGCCACTGCACATTGCAGGTGGCGGGCGCCCGTCACGTCACTTTATTCTTTATTCTTTTAGTAACAGTTTGAATAAAGGAAGGCCCGGTCACACATTGTGACTGTTGGAGTTTCCATTTCTTGTCTCTCTCTTTCTTGCTTGGGACTCTGAATGAGTCATGGGATGTATTCCGCACTGCTCTTTGTGCCTCTAGTGCTACTCTAAAATTGGCAGATGTTGAGAGTGCTCTTCTTCAGGAAGAGGTGAATCGAAAAAACTTGGATGCCTCTCGTGGTAGTCATGCTTTGAGCACGATAGTCAATGCACATACGATAAGTATTATTCTTTTTCTTTACCAACAAAACAGGTGCACCAAATGGAGAACTACTAGGTCTAATCAATTCTCTATTTAGTAATTCCTCAACTTGATTTTGAATTTCTTTTTGTTCTATCTGGTTATGCCTATATGGTGCTTTACAAGGTGGTTGTGTACCATGAATTAAATCTATTTTGTGGTCTTCAGGACGTAAAGGAGGTAAACCAGGTGGTAGATATTCTGCAAAACAATCTTTAAATTGTGCAAGGAATTCTTTATGCCTAGGGTGCATATGTTTTTCTTTAGCTTGCAATTTATTCACCCAAATTAGATAAGATTTACTACTTTTGCATAATGCATGTTTAGCTTGAGTATGAGAAAGCAGTGGAAAAGCATTAGATGCATGCATATCATACAATGTAATATGTTTTCCTTGAAAATGAATATTAATTGAATGCGTGGAATAATCTATATCAGGATTATGCTGATGTCGCCAAGGCATACCTAAAATAATATCATTGGACTGTGATGTTACAACTAGGAAACTCCTTCTTTCAGTGCATTCACCAATTTGAATTTCTAGATCATGCACCTCTTGTGTTCCATTATACCTTGTGCCTAAGAATGCTGCTTTAATGCGATAATGCGTAGGAACAATTTGTAATTTCAATTCTTTCACTAACTTTGTAGAAATAAAATCATGTGTAATACCATCGTCATGCAAAATGATCTTTTCTTTTCCATGCACTAAACATTTCATTGTCAACAAAGAATGTGGAGTTAGCATACTTGGTAAAGTATCCGAAGGAGTAGTAATGTCATCTTCATCTTCCGTAAAGTCAGGCATTTCTTCATGTTCTTCATCTTCCATTGCTCCAAGATAGTTGATATGGACAAGTGACTTCTTCGATTGGCAATTGGCTGCTAGATGTCCAGGTTGATGGCATTTGTAACACACTATAGGTTTGGCTTTAGATACATTGTTTGCAATGGCAAGAAGTCTAGGAATATTAGGATTTGACTTGAAGTTGGCTTAGGGTTTTGATTGGTATTCGATGACAAAGCAGGTGGTTTTGCCCAAGACTTACAAAAAGATGATGAAGGAAATCGACCTTGATTGAATCTTCTAAAATTTGAATTAAATTGCTTAGTTCCATAGTTACCATTTGCTTGAAATTGTTGTGGACACTTGTCTCTTCCTCGAAGCTTGTCTTCAGTGTCATGAGCTAAAGAAATTGCATCTTCAAGAGTTGCAAGCTTGAACATATTGACTTCAGCGTAGTAATGCCCAAGTAATCCAGACATATACTTGCGCTTGTGAGTCGCTTCAGGTACGTCTTTAAGCATGCGTAACTGGAGTAATGCATTCCAAAAACGTTCGGTGTACTGAGGAATAGGCTCACGATCTCTTTGCTGAAGAAGGTCCCATTGCTTTATGGCTTTTTCATGGAATTGTGGAGGAAGGAAATTCTGCATAAACTTCTTCTTGATACTCTCCCAGGTAGTGGGACAATCTATGCTCTTATGGACCACGGTCCACCAAAGAGATGCTCTATCCACTAAATGATTAGTGACACACTTGATTTTATCTTTTTTAGCGTATGTTTCCTCATGAAAGTAATCATCAAACTGACTGATGAATGCAAGAACAGTTTTTCCATCTCGAGTGCCATTGAAAGTACGGAATTTGAAATTTCTTTTACTTATCTTTGTTTCTTTGCGGATGGATTGAGCTTCGAGAGTCGCATCGATGGTACGTCGGATAAGATCTTCAGATTGTGGTTCCTCTTTGTCGGTAGTCGATCTTTGTAAATTGGCCAATTGAACTTGCAATGCTTGCCGGGCTCGTCATTCTTCATCCAACTGCATCATAATTAAATCCAACTTTTGCTCCATCGTAGGTTTAGAAAGTTCGCCTTCAGCCCATCAAATCATCCATATTTTGTTCCGTCATCCTTCTGCGTGTGCTAAAACTGGTTCAGCAAGTCTGTGTATGCGAACAGAACCTTCCAGGGAACAACTTTGTAGTTCGGTACTTCTGCGCAGGAACAGCCCTTATAGGAGTTTTGGGCACAAGTCAGTTCTGACTTCAGGTTACTTGCCAGACTTGCAGAGTAAGTAAATTTTGACTTGCAGAATCTGAACTTGTAGACTTTGTAGATTTGTGTGACTTTGACTTATAAGATTAAGCTTGAAGCTTAAACAGATCACCACGTCGAATTTTAGGGAGGGGGGGCCGTTTTTTACGCCGAAAATCTCGGATGCTGCCGCCCTACCGTCGTTTGGAAAATTTGAAGCTTAATAAGCTTCTTATTAAGCTTTTTAAAGCTTTAAACTCAAGCTTGAACTATTTGAAAGATATGGCTTATCTCTATTAACTGTGAGAAGACGACTTGAAGAAGAGGATGTAGGAGTGGTCCTCCGCCGTTATAGGCCGGTCCTTCGCGATCAGAGGCTATAAACAGAGGTTCTTGACCGCCAGGAATCCACCCGTATTGACCGTTCGCGATGAGACTGACCGTAGAGCTCGATCGTTCTAGGAGCTCCGCCTTCGCACAAGATGGGTAGCAATTGGAAGCTCTCGATCTCAGCTTCGCTCTGATACCACTAGTGCGCAGATCGGATGCTGTATGCTCGCGTAGTGAATGCCGGAAGGTCCCCAAGAACAAAAGAACTCTACTTTTTGCACAAAACTCAAGGTAAAAAGCATGCATGACATGAACAAGAGACCAATTGGGTGCAATCTCCCCCCATGCCTTGTGTGAGCGCTCCACAAAGCATGTATTTTATGTATTAATCATCTTCAAGCTCAAATAATAGCCCATTTTACAAAATAGCACGCTTTTGTCTTTTGAGTTTGCTTTAGCACAAAATAGAAATAAAGCTAATGGGAGGGCACTCAAAGAGTCAGACGTTCCCAATACAATGTCCAAATACAAATATCATAATCGTGCGCCCATGCGCATACAAAATAATAAATAAATATCCAATGCCTCAATAAATAGGCGGGACAAAATATAGGCGTCATGCCTAAGGTATACGCCCATCAAAATATAAATGATAACTCGAACACATGCTATCCTCCAATGCTTTCCTCCGCCACTGCTGCTGTCTCTACACATCGACTGAAGCATTCACAACCGTTAGTAAAATAATACAATAAAACTAACAAAAGTGAATACCTAGCAGTCTTCAGCTACATAAATAAATCAACTGGTTAGAAATCAATCCTAACCTTAATTTATTACGAGTGCGCACTCTAAACTCATAAACGTTTATTAATTTAATATGTATTTTACAGAATCACCCGCTATGAAATCACCCATGTATACACTAAATTAATGAAACGCCCGAAAAGGATAGGCGTCCCTATCAACTTCTCGCACAAAGAATCCACTTTGTGTATGAGCCCCGGTCAACAAAGTTTACGGAATCCACCGTAAAACCTCATGGAATCCACCGTGAAATATGCCTCCTGGCATCAAGCACTCTCTACATCAGCATACATACAAAAGCATAGCATTAGAATTTCTCATAGCAGTCCTGAAGGTATCCCAGCTCTCTGGCAGAGTGCAAAGCAAGAATGTAGCTTTGAACTCATCATCAATATTAAACTTCAAAGTGGCAAGCTGGCTGAAAATGGAGTTAAACTCACTAAGGTGAGTAGACATTACAGTACCCTCTTTCAAACACAAATCCATGAGTTTCTTCAGCCATTAGACTTTACTTGCAGTACTCTTGTGGGCATACAATTCTTCTAATCGCTTCCAAATGTCATAAGCAGAATCCAACCCTTCAATAATAAATAGCAAGGCATCAAAAATCGATAGCTCAATCCTAGTCATCCTGCTCTACATCAACTGGTTTTGTTCCCCTTACTTTAATCAGCTTTGCTTGCTTCTTTTGCAAAACAAGATATTATAGCACTACTTTTGCCAAACTGCAAAGTTGTGTGCTCCTTTAAGCTTCTTGATTTGCATAAGATGATTGTCACAACTGCTAGCCATGATTCACAACCAAATAATTGTATGGCAATAAATGACAACTAATGCCAAGCAATGGAAGCTCCAAAATCCACTCAGTAATATGTAAGGAATATCCCCAAGTATGTGTAACAACAAGAACATACATCAATTCATTGCCCAAAATTCCTCAAAATCATTCAATGACAATAAACATACAAATTTCCTAACAAAAATAGAGTATAGTCCTGAAATTCTTGACAATAGAGGTGGCTATCCTGCAATTTAGAAGTGCAGTCCTAAAATTCTTGACAATATAGATGGTTGTCCTACAATTCAGGAGTGTGGTCTTGAAATTCCTGCCAATACCGGTGGATGTCTTACAATTTAGGAGTGCAGTCCTGACATTCAAGAAAAATTTGTCCTGAAAATTCAAAACTGAAATAACCTCTTAGACTGACTAAGATTGAGCTCTAAAGATCATGCAAAGCTACTCAAAACATCACCATGATGTTCTTGCATAGAAACATATCAAATTTCTTGGCAGTGAGGTATGATGTCTTGAATATGTAGAAAACTATCCGGAATGTACAGCAATAGACCTATAGGTAAAGCTGATCCAAAAATGAGCTTTAATCACTACTCAAATGCATTTGAGAATCAAATCCAAGCATGTAACATCAATCATAAGCATGAATACATGGTATAGAATGCCCGAGACCAAGTCTAGAAGCAAGACATAATGCATATGCAATCAAAATGTCATTCAGCCATGTTATGCCAACAGCCAAATCTTTGTCAAAACCAAGCAAAATGATGACTCTAATCACCCCAAAATGATCTCTAATCATGGATATAACATCCCCAAGTCATGTAGCACCAAATGGGCATCAGATAGTCATCACATAAGTGAATCATAAGCATTATTCACTCAAGAAATAGTTGTTGCCTTATTTCTAGCCACAAATATGTCTCCAAAATGAGCCAAATCCTTGCCAAGATTAGCTCAAACTGGCCTTAAGGCAATGCCACATTGTTCCCAAAGCATCTTGCATCAAGATACATCCAAATAGCTATCATATGAGCATCAATATCAAGAGAGTAGATGATGTCCTATTTATTAAAAATTTGAATACTGTGTATTTTAAACCTGAAGCTAAATGTATATCAGCACCAAGTGTAATGCTACACTTCAATGCTCAATGCTAAGAATTAGATGCAAAGTCTGAAGCTGTTAACCCTCAAACGAACAAAGGTGGAAAATCTGGAAAAGCTAAAGCAGAAGACAAAGACAAAGGCCAAGGAAAAGAGAAACGGAAGACAAAGACGCACAAGGAGAAGAGTCTTAAATAAGGGAGAAAGGCGCACAAGGAAAAGCGCAAGTCAAAACTTTTGTAAAAGAGCGCAAGTGCATCATGGTTTAATTCACAGAGTGCCGGGCTCTCACCCATGTAATTTGTAAATGTAGATGGGCGGTGGAAAGGAAGCTAGGAAGATAGAAGGGCAATGGGAAAAAGGGCCTAGGCTATGGCTGGCCATGTAAAAAAGGGAAAAAGGGGATGACCACCCAAAAGGGATTTAGGGTTTTGTATATAAAGTTGAAAAGTGAATGAGAAGCTCATTCTTGTGTGTGGCCAAAAGTAGCTCTCCTCTTCTTCTTCTTCTTCTTCTTGTTCTTGCTTGCTTGAGCTTGTGCTTGAGAGAGGAAGTGTGAGAGTGTGAGGGAGTGAGGGTGTGAGGGTGAGGGACCGAGGAGGAGAAGCTCTCCATCTTCTCCTCTCTTCTTCTCTTCTCTTCTCTTCTCTTGTCTTGCTTGTGGCAATGGAGCTTCGAGCATGGAGCTTGAGGATGGAGCTTGCTTGAAGCTTGCACTTGGATCGTGGAGCTACCGGAGTGCGCGGGAGAGGGGGTAACTCGAATGGCACGGAGGTAAGCTCACTACACCCATAGATATGGATGGCGCGTCGGCTATGTGAGAGGTAGCCATTAGTGCTCGACTTGGAACGCTTGAAGCAATAAGCGGTCCGTGGGTCTTGGTGGTTGAGTGAAAGTTCCCACATTTTGGTTCCATCCGGGACCAATGGATTCAAGCCTTGAGCGCTTGCGTACTTTGAATCGAGCATCAAAGTAAGGGGTTTCCCCCGAACCGGTGCTTGAGATAGGTAGGAAGTGAGGGGGTTGAAGATGGTATTCGATCTCCTTGGCAAGTAGGTTTTTTTTTATTTTTTGAGATTTATGTTATGAGATGGAGTAGTGTAGGTATTTACTTTGTGATTTGGATGTATTTAGGATAGGAAAAAACAAAGAAAAAGAAACAAACAGTAGGGTTCTCTGTTGCTGTATAACAGGCTAAAACAGGGAAATAGGGACACAGATCCTTGGAGTGCCATTCGATTCGAGCACCACAGTGGTTCCAGGCATGTCTGGCATTCCCTTGTAGTGTCTTGCACCTATCTGGAAGGCGCTGGACGATTCGGTGTAGTAGACGTCAGTCTAGAGGCATCGCGTGCAACTCGCGGGCCGTCGGCCGCGTAGTCGGACCAGGCCGTCCGAGTCCCAGAATCAAACCAGTCCATACTCGGACACTCGAACTTGGATCACTCGAACAATCCTGTTCGATCGGACCATCCTGTCCAATCGGACCACTCGGACCAACCCGTCTGATTTTGGAAATCGGACCACTCGGACCAACCCGTCCGATCGGACCACTCAGACCATCCTGTCCGATCGGACCATCCTCGGACCACTCGAACCAACCCAAAATCAGACCACCCTGTCCGATCCGATTTCCAGAATCGGACCACCCTGTCGGATCCGATTCCTAGAATCGGACGTGACCAAAATCGGACCACTGGGCCGATTGGACCACCTAGAATCGGACGTCCAATCCTGAAAATCGGACAGAAAACTGTCAAAATCAAACGGGTGTCTAGAACACAAATTCTGACACATCTAAACCCCGAGATTGACCCCAAAGGCTACGTAGAGCTAAAGGCACATCACAGATCCATCACTGGGCTAAAACTTAGAGCAAGTAGTTCAAAATTTGGCTATAAACGGTCCTCCAAATTGTGCATGGCTTTTACCGTAATGGCCCTGCGGGTCGGGGGGGACTGGCCCCCCCGGACCCCCACAGAGGGGGCTCTGCCCCCTCCGCACCTCCCCAAGTTGGAGGGAAAACACGCGCCATGACAGGTCCTCCAAATTGGACCCTAGTGAAGTAATGGCTCTATACGAGCATGGATTCTCACTTGCAAAAGAGCAGCCAAAAGCCCATACCCGAACAGAGAGAAACAGAGACCCTAGAACATCAATGGGCCAATCTAGCCATCAAGGGCAAAAAGGCCACACCATGAGAACACAAAGACATTGTGTTCAGACCATGTCTAGTTAGAGCAAAATGCAACATCAGCAAGCTACAAATGCCAAGATGATGAGACATGACACTCTTGAAGAGAGATGTACCTTGAGCAACACTGCACAAACGACCCAAGACATTGGTGGAGAATCCACGTCTGGTTGTGTAGTTGGGGACTCAAGGGCAACTGCCAGAAGGCTTAAATTTACAAGCCAGGACCCAGAAGATAAAGACATAGTACCACCTGCTTATCTTAGGGTCAAACTCACCGCGAAAAGAGAGCATACTATCGATGCTCTGATTGATGAAGGAGCAGATTTTAACATCTTGACCTATGAATCATGGACCCTACTAGGCCAACCAGAGCTCACACCGACTAATGCAACTATTGGCCCTTATGGGGGACACCCACAAGCACTCATAGGGAAGTGCAAAATCCTTGCGACAATTGAAACAGAAAGCTTGCCTATCCTATTTCATGTTCCTCCAAATAGTGCTAGCTGCGGAAAAGAAACCCTCCTAGGAAGACCCTTCAAAAGGGCGACCAAGTGTGAGGCCGACTATGTAGCACAGAGGATACACCTGACACTACCGGGTGTGAGGATAGTCACAACCTTTAGCAAGGGTGACCTCATCAAACCTCAAGGGAAAGGCAAGGAAGGTGCTGACGAAATAGTCAAGCCTACTAACGAGAGCAAGGACTTGTTGGAAAAACTGATACAAGCACAGGTCGAACAACGAGAACCAGTGAGTGAGGCCAAGCCTGAAAAAAGAAGGTCAAGAGACAATGCCAAGGATGGCCTCTGGACTTACAAATATCGTAGAAGACCCCAAAAGAAGCCCAAGCCTTATAGACACAGGCATCGATGGAGAGTCAATGCAACGCTGCGATGGATATCCAAAGCATTGCTACGTGCTCAAGGGTATTATGCAGGCAACCGATGGATTTGGGTACCAAAACCCCCTATTAAACCTCCTTTGTCGACTGAAGGCCAGGACGTATCAAGAGCAAAGAAGCGTAGGAGGAGATCTAAATGAAAAACCAAGCCCCAAGTCAAAAACAGTGGAGTGATCGAGCCCCTCATGGTCGAAATCAAGAAACCCAACGGGACCGATTGGAGGGTAGATCCTCAACCTAGTGTGCTTAACAAGCAGACATCAGATGTAATCGTTGAGGATACGCAAAAGCCACTAGTGCCCAAGGAGCCTTTGACTCCCCAAGAGGATAGCATGCATCATAGGCACAACATTTCTCATGGCAAGGTTAAATGCTCAACAAAGTAAATAGCAAAATCATCTAACAGCCATGAGCAAATCTCCAAGCCAGTGTCAAAGGCACTTAGGAGTCCCAAGTCTCCTACACCCTCTTCCCCTAAACGGACACAGGAAGCACAACACTCGTCAAGTGCGGCTACTCAATCCCAATCTCGACCTACATCAAAGCTTCCAAATGTCCAAGAGGCAGGACACGACACCACCCTTAGCTCTCAACCTAAGGATGTGCCTGTGCAATCTATCGTGGCTAGATCAATGGATACTCGATCTACGCAAGTGAATGCTCTAAGGGCAACAAAAGGCACGACCACTTCTAATCTATCTAAGGACTTGACACCGTAGTCTACCAATGGTAGCCAGTCCACTAAACTAGCCACCACTACTTCCAATCAGGGACCACAGCAGTCACAATCTTTGGCCGTGACAACACCCCTTGCGAAACGTGTCCTTAGTGGTTTACCTGTGGAGGAGGTGTCGCAATCAACTTCATTGATAGCTCCAGCACTTCCAAAGAGCCTAAAGCCTAGGCTAGAGGAGTTGAATAGAAGGGAAGAGCTAGACTCTCCAAAAATGGAGGCAATTGTATCCTCACAAACTAGCGAGGCTATTCAGCAAGCCACGGCCATGTCCCGTAAGGACACACTAGAGAAAGAGAATACTGAGGCCCAACCAAGCACACCACCGATTGGCCTAGTCTTGAATCCTGAATCGACGAGAGATGCACCTTCACGGACCAGGAAACAAAGGAGAAAACAGCGAAAACAACAGCAATTGCAGGTGGTTGTGGACCCCAAGAACATTGAGACGAAGAGCGCCAGAGAGCCGATGAATAAAGCATCGAGTCCATCCACCAATGAACCCATTAATGCCTCTCCTAATAGCGGTGAACCCTCAGACACATCCGTGTACTCTGAAAAACCAAAGCAACCGTTGCCATCGACAGTTGCTTGCAACACTCTATCCACTGACAATAGAACTCGCATTGACCAATCAAGAGTGGATACAACGTCGTCACAACAGGGTGACAAATCTATACCAGTCACATCCGAGAAGAACCATGACAAAATAGCAGCAAAACCTTAGGAGAAACGTGAGAACCCCAAGAGTATAAGAAATCCTAGCATTGACCAATCTTGCTCATCTAGGCCTGAGCCCCCAGCCATGCTAAAGCCTAAGGAAACTCTTAGAACTTTGCATGAGATAGCAACCAAGCAAGCCCTCGTTGAACATAGAAGTGTCACAGAATGCTTAACTGAGTTGGATGCTAAACTCAAAGTGGTCGCACGTGTCTACGTCCTTGCGGACATGGGCACAATCCCCAAGGAGCAGCTTGGAGATTACTTGCCCTTTCCTCTATGCTGGGAAGAGCAAGAACATCTTAACGAGCACTACGATAGGCTCCTGCATGAGGACATGCGACTCATCTCTGACGAGGAGGCGGAAGAACTGTGCTTAACTATCACGTTCAATGAAGTGCTCTACCGATCGAATCTCGTAGACATAGAGCAACTAAAGCGACTGTCAGTAGGCTAGAGTCAATTTGAGCAGCGGTGGTGCGAAAGCCGTGTTGTAATGGCCGAACTAGGGGCTCAGATCATGACAGTCTCAGAGGAGCGATTGGCCAAATGGCGGTCTCAAAGAGACCCAACCTATGTGGCACCAACTTCCCTTCGAGTGCTGACTGCCATTCGGGGTATGGACTTAGCTGGAACTAGCCAAGAGAACGCTCTGTTTGATAAGGTTCTCATTGAGGAGGAGTTACATATAGCCAGTAGACTCGGACAAGGTTCCATGCTACTCAATGTGGCAAAATATCTATCAGTATTAAGTAAGCTGCCACAAATACTAGATGCGTGTGCCACGCTCCAGTACAATCCTGAGTTCTACAATTGGTTCTTATCCTCGTGAAGTGACATGGATTCATAAATATGTATATAAATAAACACTGAATTGTGTGTCACCGTGTATAAACAATATCAACACACAAGTAATGATAGTCAAGCGCAGGGAGAAGAGTTGGGCCTGATAGGCTAAGCTCCTCAAGTCCTCCTCTCATCACGCATTTAAAAGCCGTGTGACCATCCCCACCTCCAAGTAAAGGGCATGCAACCCGCATTACCGCCATAGGAAGCCTTGACCAACAACTCTGATGGTGTAGACAGGGTGCAGCCCCTTTTTCTATACACCTTCTTCCCTTCACGATCTATCCTTCCAAAGCTGAGCCCTGCCTAAATTCATGACCGCCAACAAACATAACTCAGCATGAGCCAAGATCTACTAATGGCAGAAGGCTAAGTATGCATCACGGGGGCCATCCCTCTACAACAATCACTGCATGCCCTACCCCATCCCTTCTCATCCTATGCGCTTGATAACCCGCACTGTAATCCCTTGCATATGAATGGCCTTATCATGTAACAAATCCTAATCCTTGATTGGCATCTTACAGGTCCCCCTACGAGGAAAGCATGGAGAACCAAGGGCAGCTAGCTTGCAAGGACACTCTTCGCAGCCGACGAGAACATGCAGCACACGCCCCTCTGCCGGTGCACTACGTGCTCACTCTTAAAAGGTACGCCAAGAAACGCAGCCCCAAGCGACACCTCCCCGGACGAAGGCCGAAGAATCCGCAGGCCAAGGGAGCGGACGCTCAGGGAGGCACACAAAATGTGGCAACGCCAGTTGCACAGACCCCCAACGTACGCTCGAGCGCCAGGTGCTCACGAAGTGACAAGGCAACCAGGGATAGGGCAGAATCTAATGAATTGTTTAAAGACATTCTAGAAACGGTAGCGGCCCGGGACTACACCATTCATGTCTCGGCCGACATGTTCCCTGCCCAGCCTCATGGGAGCCCCGCACTAGCACCACCCCGGTCGCCTAGCCAACTAGACTCACCCCGCCTCGTACCTATCGACTAAACCCCTATGATGTACAAGTAGCTCAACAAGCATGCCAGAACATTTTGTTTTTTTATGAGTAAAGGGGCAAGATCCCCACTTGTACACATTCCCGTTACCTTTCGTTAATGTATGTGACCTTAACAAGCAATGAAATAGGCATCCCAATAGACATCATAGCATTCTGGAAAATTATGTCTTAACATTGCATTGGTCCGATGTACTTAACGCAAGCGAGCATGTACTCTCACGAAGTGACAAGTTGATGCAGAATGACACAAGTCAATGTCTAGAAGCGTTTAATATCCAAGTCACCACAAGACCACCAACCCCACAAAGAACCATTATGGAGGAAGTGATAGGAATACCAAGAAACAAAAGCCATGACGGAAACGCCACTGGATGAGAACCCAAGGACACCTCTACAGAAAAAGCACATATTGCAACTGAGCATGGCCAAAGTATAATCATCGATTACCTCCTCCTTCTTGGCCAAACTCTATGTTCGGGCAGGCGCCATGCTCTCAACAAGGGCGAACGTCTCTTCATCATCCAGGATTCAATTCGCAAGATGCTCTGCCCTTGTCCATGCATAGCTCACTCCAAGTGCTACCTCAATTGTTCGATGTCTCACATGTTACAAAGAGGTTTGCAAAATCTCAAGTGTATCTCTTCATCTCAACAACAGTTCCTCTAGCATCAAGGTTGGTGACACAACTCTGTAATATCAATTCTTCATAGCCTTTGAATCCCAACATTTCTCAATCCAAATGAAAGGCTAACAGCCTCAATGTATGGCATTGATTGTATTCACTTTTCCCACACAAAAAAAGAAAAATAAAATAAAATAAAATAAAAAGAAAGAAAGAAAAAGAAAAGAAAAAAAAACGCACACGATCATAGCACCACACCTAGGGGTCCTCAAATTAGGTACGCCTAGTGACCTTGGTCGGCTGGCTCCGTCCCTAATCCCCTAGCCCTTTGTACATCCCCCACAATCGTTCAGGGCACATTAAGGGCAGGACATACCTGAGAGCTCGCCTCGCCTATGGTTAGACCTATCACCCTAAACCACTTGCACAATTCTTTTGCACTTCATCTCAATGCCATTACAATCAACAGTGGTAAGCAAGGCATGAAAGACAATGGAAAAGTACACCATACTTTTCAAGCACTACAAGTAGCCATTAGCTACCAAAAGCTAAGACATCAAGAAGCTTAATTATGCTACATTGCCTTGACAAGACCATAATGATGTCTCCAGCAATCTTTAAGTGTACTCCCCGTCTTCATCGACAAAATTTTCCATCAACTTAGCCCCTTGCTTCACTAGCCCATTGCTATACAAGAAACCTAGCCGACAGTCTTCTAACTAAGTAATACCTAAATATGCACGAGCACTCACATAATATCTGCACCGAAGTATATACACGGTTTGGGTCCTCAAGTGCAGGACAATACTCCAAGCTTGCTTAGAGTTCGACCTGTCTCCCAAACTAATCAAACTATGTCTTGTGCACGATATGAAGACTAGCACTACCCCTTAGGGAGAGACCACACGAGAGGTTTTTTAATTGCAGATATTGAAGCCCCCAACGATATTTCAATCGCTCTTTAGCGACCCCCAACTTTGAATGCTTATCCCTTACCATCCGACAAGCCCGCAAAGAATCGTCACGTGCAGAATCCCCAACAAACCTACACTTGTGCTGGCCATCAATGCAATCCCCAACACAGAACAGCCCTACCACCAACTCCAACAACCCTTCCACCTACCACCTTGGCCACCAATAGGCCCCCAGGACTTCTTCCACACCACCACCAACACTTCTCCACGAAAACCACAGGAGTCCTTGTCACCCACGTCTTCGGTGCATGCTACAGCCTACTTCCTACGACGGTGAGTACCATGGGACTGGCACTCGTCTAGGAGGGGGGTAATGTTAACCCTCAAATGAATGAAGGTGGAAAATCTGGAAAAGCTAAAGCAGAAGACAAAGACAAAGGCCAAGGAAAAGAGAAATGGAAGACAAAGATGCACAAGGAGAAGAGTCTTAAATAAGGGAGAAAGGCGCACAAGGAAAAGCGCAAGTCAAAACTTTTGTAAAAGAGCGCAAGTGCATCATGGTTTAATTCAAGGAGTGCCGGGCTCTCAGCTGTGCAATTTGTAAATGTAGATGGGCGGTGGAAAGGAAGCTAGGAAGATAGAAGGACAACGGGAAAAAGGGCCTAGGCTATGGCCGGCCATGTAAAAAAGGGGAAAAGGGGATGACTGCCCAAAAGGGATTTAAGGTTTTGTATATAAAGTTGAAAAGTGAATGAGAAGCTCATTCTTGTGTGTGGCCAAAAGTAGCTCTCCTCTTCTTCTTCTTCTTCTTGTTCTTGCTTGCTTGAGCTTGTGCTTGAGAGAGGAAGTGTGAGAGTGTGAGGGAGTGAGGGTGTGAGGGTGAGCGACTGAGGAGGAGAAGCTCTCCATCTTCTCCTCTCTTCTTCTCTTCTCTTCTCTTCTCTTGTCTTGCTTGCGGCAATGGAGCTTGGAGCGTGGAGCTTGAGGATGGAGCTTGCTTGAAGCTTGCACTTGGATCGTGGAGCTACCAGAGTGCGCGGGAGAGGAGGTAACTCGAACGGCACGGAGGTAAGCTCACTACACCTGTAGACATGGATGGCGCGTCGGCTATGTGAGAGGTAGCCATTAGTGCTCGGCTTGGAACGCTTGAAGCAATAAGCGGTCCGTGGGTCTTGGCGGTTGAGTGAAAGTTCCCACAGAAGCACAACCATGATGCCAAATGAAGAGGAGCAACTACCTGATGTAGGTCTTGAGTATGCTAAAAACTAGATTTGCATACCCACATTGATGGTGCCTTCAACCCTAAAGAGATTGGAATGTTGGTCCAAGTGTTGGAGATGATGGGGAGGGTCCCCAAGTGGCCAATGATGGTTGTTTAACAAGCTCAAATGAAGAGGGAAGCTTCAAGAAGAAGCTTCAAACCTTGCTGCCTTGCCTACTGACTCTTCACAGTGAACTCTTCTTCAACTTCAAACTCCTGCACCTGTAGAAATGCCAAGCTCCTGATTGCTTGAACCAAGCTTTGATACCACTTTGTTGAGTTAGTTGCAATGGAGCTTTTGTGTAGAGATGTAGGTTGAGAGAGAGAAGAGATAGAAACGCACGATTTGTGGTACTGAAGAGTGTACCTCAATAGTGATTTTAGATAGGTATATGTACTATGTATAACTTGGCCCTTATGGGCGAACACGAGCACTACCCTTTATCCCAACAAAAGCTTTTTCCATTGGTAGTGGCAACTTGTTTTCTCATTAATATTATGCCTTGTTTGTTAGTAGAGAAAGTAGCTAAGAGAATGAAAATGGAGACAAACTTGCATACGGAGCATGATCTTGTAGATATGGTCTTTAAATTCCTTCTAGGTATATGTTCTAGGTAGGCCTTTATTGCTCGGTGGTGCTTTTGGTCATCGTTCCAAGGTAAAATAGTCCTTGGTGGCTTCAAATATTTGATTCCCTTATGCAATCATCTAACTATCCTACATTCACTTGATAAAAATATGAGAGTACATATAGTTGATGTACTTCAAAATCCATTGATAGGACTCTATTTGAAAAAGTACCACTTACTTGAGTCTAGTTGTGTTGACCTTAATAAAGGTTATCTCTACTTGACATTCATTGCTTGTGCATTGTGATTTTTTTTCTTTTTTTAAAATTTACAACTATGAATCCATGTCACTCCAAGATGTAGAAGCCAATAGTAGAACTCAAGATTATACTCTAGTACAAGGCAAGGAGTTGTAGGAACGTTACTAGGAATGATAAGTATTGTGCAACATCAAGTAGTATTATATTTTGTCCTAGTAATGAAGTTATCATCAAGAATGTTGATCAGTTTGGTGATCAAGAATATCAATTTTATGTTCAAGAAGATGATGTTATCATGGATGAAAAGCATGAGGATTATGGTTTTCTCAATGAAGATGCTATTATGGATGATTTTCTTAGTTCTCTTGCTAGCTTTGAGAATGATAATGCAATAAGAAAGTTAGATTTTAGTGAAGAGGCTTTGCAACTACTTGAAATGCCATTACTTGTAGTGCAAAAAGCATCATTTTCAAATGTAGTTTTCTAGGGTATCTATATTTCTAGCATGTTGAATATTATTTCAAGTCATTATACTATTCAATCTAAAGAAATTTAGCAAGTTTATGTTGTTGTAAACTTTCAAGTTGATTGCTTATATGAGTAGTTTTTAGGACAGTAAGTTTCAAGACATTGAATGATTAGTTTTCAGCAATGTTTAGGTTTAGAAAATCAGGCAGAATGCCAATAGAAATCACTTAGTTTATGTAGTTTTCTTGAAGAATTGCAAGGGGTATGTTCTATAGATCAATCTTTGAATGAGATGGTTCAATGGCTTTCTTCTAAGTTAGAAAAGGAAAAAATGCATTAAAATTTGCAACAATTGAGGCTCTATCTATTATCAATCGGCTTCAAGAAGAGAAAGCTTTGCTTCAATCAGAGGTTTTTCATGTCAAGAATGCAATGGAATTGCAAGTTTCTCATTGTTTTGAGATTATTAATGCTCTTAAGGAAGTTGTTTTGAATAAGGATAATGAAATTTCTTATTTGCATACTCAATTAGCATTTTCTCATAGATCAAGTCAGGATGTTATTCTTCAGGATTTGTATGCACAAACAATTAGTTTGGTGGATGATGTAAAGGAGGGTGATGAGGAGGATTTACTTCTTTAAGAAAATTCTTCAGTGGTTCTAGTGTTTAAAATAGATGTTGATAGCATCATTCAAGGGTATCAGGAGTGCAGCCATGAAGTGCAAGAAATGGAGTTTCTAGATAGCAAACTATTCAACATATAGTTTAGAATCAGTAAATCAGGATAGCATCCTAAAGATCTTTTGACGGTCAAAAGCGGTTTGAATTTCAGGATAGGTTAAGAAGTGAGGAGTTTGTGATAGTTCAAGACCCTGAAACTATTCATCCTAAATCAAGACAGCAAGAAAATTTTGAAAATCAGGAAATTGAGAAACCATGATGTATGGATAGTTCAAAAGTGTAGAACAAGGATAGAAAACTATTATTCAAGCTAAGCAAAGATATGAACATACTATGAGAAGGTCTACTAGAGTGGTGGACGATAAAGTATAGAAGGTCAATTTGAATGAGGAAGGAGAGGTAAACCCATCAAACAACGCATCTATGTTGAGGAGAACTTTAAGAAAGATCTCATCAAGCTGTGTAAGGAATTTTAAAGACATATTTGCATGGAATTACATTGACATGAAAAGTTTTGATTCCATGATTTATCAACACATAACTAATTTCAAGAAGGATGCCAAACCAATCATACAAAAGCAAAAGCTAAATGTAGCAATGATTTCTTATTTCTGGTAGTGTTGGAATTATAGGATGGATTGCAAAAACCTGAATTCCTGCAACTTCAATTCCTAAAATAACAACCTAAGTTCTTGCAACAATAATAGGAAGTATTGCATCATTTTTAAATCCATGATATGCAGTAGCAAGTGCTACAACAAACTCAAAAATAAAAATTACAGTAGCAACCTAAAAATCAAGAGTTTCAGGAACCTAAATATAGGCCTAAAAGTTAGCAAATATAGGTTTTATCAGTTTGGATCAATACCAAGCAATGCTTTGCAGATGCCATGATGTAGATTAAAGTTATGGAAGATTATGATGCAGATGCATATGTAGTTTTGTGAATGTTTTATTTTGGAGATTATCTTGGATTATCTTGCATATTTATTTGGTGATGTTATTTCTTGTTCGAGATTCAAGTTGCATGATATATTTCCATACATTGCTTATGATATATAAATGCTGGAGCATCATTGACATATTTTTTGATTGATACAACTACTCTTTGTCATTCAACTAAGTGATCTACTTATTCAAGCATGTTTCTATATCTTCATTCTCTATGATATTCTATGGACGTCATTGTACTTAATGGGTTTCCAGCCATGGCATGTTGCTTTGAAATAGTTACACCATTATTCACTTTGGATTAAGGGATATGTGGGTTCAAGTCATTGCTACCATGTAGCCCATCCACCTGGTTTTGCCACACGTTGAGGCTCAAACACTACAAGATACAGGCCTCATACCGACGTTCAAAGCGATGCAAATGTTCATCGAAAAAATTGCCCCCATCATCACTAAAAGCGTCGATATAAGTATCTCTACAAAATCGTCACTATTTTTGTCACTTTTGCGACACAAATAGCGATGCATATAGCAACATAGATTGCGACGGCAATAGCAACGCATGTAAAAAATTAGTGATGCTAATAGCAATGGTTACAAAGAAAAAAAAAATATGACATGTGTTGTATAATATTCTACAAATGAATTACATGTTGGGTACACAATGGTCGTCAAGATGAGCTTAAAATGTACTTGAACCCACAAGATTGATACATAGAATATGTACAATATCGCTAATGAAAACTCATGATAGCATCCACATCTTCATAGCACCCCCGGAAAGAACCACTCCCTCCATTCGGACCCAGTCTAGAGCATCAATCTCATCTACTAGAAATCGAAGCATCAAAGCGTGCCGAAGTAGATCTCATGAAATGGCCCGATGGTGTCCGAGACAACTCTTGGTCCACCATATCTCTAAATCGGGCCATCTGATCTGGAGACATACATGTGAATATCTCCTACAACTCCTCGTTGCTCATCCCTCGATTCATCTTGCTCTCCAAATATTGTCAAAGGTAACCTACATAGACAGAAAATTATGTTAGCATAATTAATATAAATATTTAAGTAAAGCACGATAATATAACTTTGAAAAAAATGATGCTACTTAAAATGGATATTTTAAACTACCCTTAAAAGCAATTCATCAACGAATTGAGGAGGCGGATGCAACAAGTATGACCTAGCCTATGGTCCCATGTCAATCTCCTAGCACAACTCTGTGTACACTGGAAGGTTTATAGATACGTCACCACAAAAGGAGGAGTCCACTTCGTTCTCAAAGAATTCCTGGCCTCCTGTCTTTCTATCATCGTTACCCGAATCTACCTCCTCTACACGCTCCAAGCCCTCTTCGACCTCCACCATTCGCAATATTGACCCCTCCACCTGCATACTCTCCTCATCTATGCTCTAGGAACATTGCTTTCATCCATCACTCTCACACTTAAAATCACTTTTCCTATATGGCTTAGGTGAGTTTGTCGCTAATGATTAGATTGGAAGCTAGAGGATCCTTCCTCCGACACGTAGGAACCTAGGAGACTATTCCCTTCTATTTGTTACTTCCATTCTTCTTATTCTTGCCTTTCTTCTTAATGTGGCATTCTCAGGGTGGATTGGATTGAAGAGGCAGCTTGAAGAACATCAAGAGAGCACCATTTGGATTGTGAGGCTATGGGAGCTCCTTTCAATTGTTTGAAATACATTGAGAGAGTGAATATTGTGAGTTTACCAAACCTATTCTTGAATATTCCTTCACTTTTATGCATTTATTGGCTTGAGTGGAGAGATCATAGTCAATATGGAGCTTGAATATGATATTGCCTATTTGGGCAATAGCTTGAGCCAAAGAAAGTGGAATCTCTTGAAAGAATGATACATTGATTCAATTCCAGTATTATCCTGAGCTCTTGTGAGGCTAAAAATTTCTAAATATCCTAATTTCACTTATATTCTCCTTGTCATGTTTGCAAAACATGCTCTTTGCATAGAAATAATTTCTCACTAAGTTGGATTTGGACCATGAACTTACAACCTTAAATGTCTACTTGGTTACCGTCACCGACTATAGAGGAAAATCAGTTTAGGCAGTTTGAGATGGACTTATTGGCTGATCATGTCCAAGGTGAGTGGGTCAATGTGGCCAATAATAATATATAGGGAGAAAAGATTCACTCAAGGTAGGAGTCAAGGTGACACTCCCCCGTCTCATCATCATCATTGGCATCATCACCCTGTTTAGCTATCAAGCTTCTTCTTTGTTCCTCTTTAAGGAGGACTCCCTCTCCTTTTGTGTGCTTGTCTTGCTTGCACTCCCTCCCTTTGATGGGGGGTGTAGAGCATTGCAATGTCCTCAAGTTTCCCCATATTGCATGTAGAGATGACTTCAAGAAGGCCTACTACAAGCTCACCATGAAACGGTAGTATGCAGCAAGGAAGAAAGCGATTAAATGAGCTTTTGCTAATCAGAGATTCGGTCTTAGCTCTCTTCCTGTTGTTGGGGTGGATTTGTAATGCTAGGCCACGCTCTTGTGTAGTTTAATGGACCCCCCACTCTTCATCTCCCTTGCTCCCCTTCAATGAAGATTAGCCAACTCGATTGGGGGCGGGGGTGCAGGTGCAAGAACCCAAAACACCCTTCTTTCCTCTTTGCCACTTAGGGAAAGCAAGATCAAGTATACTTCCGCTAGATTGAATGAATCAAAGTTACAATGGCTCTGCAGTCAAAACGAAGTTTTTAGAGAGGTGAGATCAATGATGCAAGGGATGGAGTGAAAAGCTGCAAACTCTCATAAACCCCTTGCTTGTAACTCTCAAGTAGGCCCTTAAAAATCTCATATGATGCAAAACAGAGATAAAAAATTATAGATTTTTAATTTTATTTTTCATGAATTGAGGTTTTTTTCTAAGGCTATGTTGCTGTCTAGTCTAGTTCAAACCAAAATTTTCAACCAAAATCATTTAACTTCTCCTACTCCACCTGTCCTAAACTATCTCACACTTATTTCGCGCTATGCTTCTATTTTGTTTCAAAGTTCATGCTCCTATTTTGTTTCGAAGTAGTGCTTCCATTTTGATGCATGATAAAGAGAACATATGCCATCACAAATGATTCCATCG
Source organism: Lygodium microphyllum (assembly GCF_053477565.2). Classification (NCBI taxonomy): domain Eukaryota; kingdom Viridiplantae; phylum Streptophyta; class Polypodiopsida; order Schizaeales; family Lygodiaceae; genus Lygodium; species Lygodium microphyllum. Next base: position 14,725,080 of record NC_141139.1, on the reverse strand, counting down.
GGTCTCGACAATGAAACCAAGATGTTGGAGCTTTTGCAAGCTCAACCATTGGACTTGACGGAACACTTATTGGTTAAAGTGCTTCATCTGATTTGGCAAAGGGCTATCTCTCACATAGCCTATAAATCCTTTGGACTCTTTGATCTATCCATTCTCCTCCCAAACCACACGAAAGCAAAAACTGACAAGGGTGTAGTGAACTCACCGCTTTACCTTCTCCTCGATGCCATGAAGCAAAAGCTCAATGGTGCTCCACAATCCATGTGATGGTACTCAATCCACATCCTCTACTCCATAGCTCCCAAACCAATCCACAAGCACCCGATCTATGAGACGAAATGCAAAGAAGAAGAAAAACCACTCAATCCTCCTCCAATCTATCTCTCACCCAAGAAGGGGAAGAAGAGAAGAGCATGCATAAAGCTTCACCTCTCAAGTCCCTCACTCTCTCCCTCACTCTCCCTCACTCTCAAGATGGAGCATAAATAGATAAACTAGAAGTAAGAAGAAGAAGCATACTCTCAAGTTTGCAAACCACAAGAATGAACTTATCCATTCACTTTTTAGTTTTAATACATGGGGTTTGGAGTTTGGGCTTCCACTTAAGTTGGGCACCTGTCTCTCCTATTTGGCTCTTCGGGCCAGCTTTTTCCTGCTTTATGCATACATATTAGATTATACCAACCGTCACAAAAGTGAGTGAAAGCTAGTGCCCATGCCCTTGCCGAGCTACATGCCTTTTTACCTAGCAAAAAATATTACAACTTGTATAGGTACTACACCTAGCTTTTAAAAAAATATTACAATTAATTTTATGATTGCAGGCTATGCCTTGCACTCTTCACTTGATTTGCACTTCTCTTTACTTTCTTTGACTTTACACATCTTTGCCAATTCGATTTGCTCTCCTACTATCTTCTGTCCTACAATTAACATTCTTGCATGGAGGAGGGAGTAAGATAGTTGATGACATATTGGAATCGTGGGAGATGAGCCAACTCATACATGACTACTTAGTAGTTTCATGAACCATTGGAGAAAATAGTACACACCTCTCCTTTAAATGATAGCCATTGTCCCCCACCTACCCTTGGAGTTATACCTACCTACCACATCACAATTCTAGCCCACCTCGTTAATGGGGCATTAGTAGAGGTCTTTCCCAAGACATGGTGTATGCATACCATTACTCCCATTCACAAATCTAGGGACCCCATGGATCCAAGAAGTTTTAGGACTATCATTGTTGAACACATGTTAGCCAAGTTATGCGGATCATCACTTGAGGCAAAGCTAAACAACTAACATGGTAGGCTCTCCAAGCCATTCAACATGCTAGTTGACAAAGTATTTTCTACACCATAGATCATATTTTCACCGTGAGGATCCTAATCGAGTAAGAAAATGCATAGGGCTCTCTTGAGCTGTAAGCCCATAATTGATGACTATTTGCCTACAATCATTAGCATTGGACAAGACTTGATCACATAACTAAAGGATTCATCCCAATGCAATAGAATCATGCAGCATTGCAAATGTGATATATTTTTGGCCATGCATGCCAACATGGTAGCTATTTTAGAGTTGGCTAGGAAGCCTGATATAAAAACATCTCTTCAATGATATAAAAGCCAAGCTTTAATGCTAGTTTACAAATGTACCTATTCAACTTAATTTGAGTTTCATATTTAGGCATCTCTCCAATACACTTTTAGGATTTCAGTCTCAAATTTAGACATCTCTTCAATACATTTTTAGGTGCTCCTTAGTAAATTTTCAATGCCTATGTATACATCACTTCAATACATATTCAAGCTTTTTTTTTTCCAATAAGATATTCAAGCATTTCTTCCATAGATATTTCTACATCTCTTCAATACACATTTAAGCATCTTTGTAGGAAATGGATAATGTGATTTAAAATTTAATTTCTTTGTCTTTTCAATCCATTTTTGTTTTGGTTTCATATTTTAGTAAATAATGATAGTTTCAAATTTGGTTTTTGTTTCTATGCCTAGTTCCAAAACATATTATCCTCTTCATGCATTACTAGACTATCATTACTAGATGTGCTTTTAATTAAAAATTTTCTCCATGTAGAGAGAAGTTGGGACAACAATCATTTGGTCTTCACTTCTAAAAGGATTTGGGAAAAGATAATATTCTTGCTATGTACATTCCACTTGATGTAGAGTTGTTTGTTTTGGGCCATGATCATGTCAACCATCATAAGTGGCCATGGAGACTCATGTTTCCATAGCCTTTTGAGAACCTTTGCTCTTAATGCATTAGATTCAAAGCCAACTTCAACCATCTTCCAAGTCAAGCTTGAGGTTTTGCAAAGTAATTGGAGCAACATATATTTCCTTCTGAAATTTGCTCCATAAAAAGTTCCCGATCATCGAGTTCCATCTTCTAAGTTGATCAAGCTTGAGGTTTTGTTTCCTTTTTGGTAAATGGGACATGTAATTTCTTAATTTTAAGAAATTAATGTAATAGAAATTATTTACACATTGTACTTTTTATAACTAATTGTTGCACCTAGAGTGTTGTTTGGGACTATGATGTAGTTTGGTGCAAATCCATACACACCTCTATGAACTTCCATCTAGTCTAGTTCACAGAGGGTTTTTGAGAGGGTGACTTGCCCTTGAGTATTCTTGGTAATTTGAGGTGAAGTATTATTGCTATTGAGTATGCTTTTGCATTATGTTTGAGATGAAGTATTATTGAAATTCTATCTAATATGATACACATATGGTTGTTGAAAGGGCATTTGGATTGTTGAAGGTTTTGTAGCTTGAGGTTGAGGCCACAAGGATAGAAAGATCCACCTTACATGAGGTGTATGTAGTTCTACCAGTGTCAAAGGTGGACATAGTCAATTGAGCACATATTGAAGCACATAAAAATGGAGGTCAACAATATGGTTAGATGTGTTGAATGAATGGACAATTTTTATCAAGCAATGTAAAATGAGCATTGACAAATAAACATTTAAATGGTTTTTGGTTTCAATGAAGACGAACACCTTGTTGAAGATGGCTTGATATAAAGATGCACAATATGTTTGATTACAATTTTGCTCCAAGTCTTGTCAAATAATTTTGACATTCACTACAAATAAATATTTAATCATGGTCTTTTGGCCATGGTTACTTTCATTCTTGAGCTAGATTATGCCATTTGATTGCTTAGATTATGTAAGCAATGTTCTATATTGTCATATGCATTCATTTAGGGTCGATGTGTTGGAGTTTGAGTTATCTATAGCATTGGAGACTTAGGAGTTATTTGCTCTAAATTGGAGGCTGAGGTATTAGTTTTGTGCTAAAGACTTAATTATCAAACCTTAAAACTCAAATTTGTAGAAGTGAAATGCTAATTTTTGTTATGTTATTGTGATAGAGTCTAAATAATGTTTGTCATAATAAAATCCAATTTTTTATCCTTGTCATGGTACCTCACCTTACTACAAATACAAGTCTTGAAATTCCTCCTTGTTATGGTAGTTTTATCCCAGTGAAATCTAGATTTGAAATGATTAGGTATCTATGTGATAGCCATGTTTTCAAGTTGATCAAAAGAGATAAAAGTAAATATTATGTTATGTAGATGTTTAGTAGTATTGTGTTAGTATCCGGTGGTTTAGCTCTTAGGAAATGATGGCCTCTTGTGCATGTAGGTGCATGCATTGTGTCTTTGGCAGGGAAGGCATGTTGATGATTTGATATAATAAAAGAACCTTATGTTTACTAAAGATAAATGATTCAAATGTTGTCCATCCATTGGAGTTAATCGCATGATGCCTCTTCGAAGGTTGGTTGAAGGCTACCTTATAAATATAATAATATTTGACAAGCCTCAGTGAAGCAAGATTTAAACGAATAGAGGGCATAAAGTGCATTCCTTGGCCACTTCTCTATAAAGCCAAGGTGATGATATTCATATTGTACCACTTTTCCCTACAAGACTAGGAATACATCATTTCACGGATTAGCTAATAAACGCGTTGGGCAAGGTTCATGTCTAGTGCCAACCTTTATTGTGAATATGTTGCACAAACCAATCACATACAAGCTTTGAATGACTTGAAGATAGTTTGCCAATATCTCATGACTTACTTAAGGGGTTGAGTTGTTTGATGTATGCATACATAAGTTATCACTATATTGATAGTTAATATAGAATTGATGATGATATGGTTGTTAAGTTTAAGTGAAGCCACCATGTTTAGATCTCTTTGGGATTAGCTTGTTTGCATGCAAGCATACTTAGTTACTATTCCTATTGGCCTCTAAGGTAGACATGCCAAGCTTGGGATGGGACAAGTAGTTCATAGGTTTCTATCTTGGTAGGAGCAACACATAATTTCTTGTCATTTGGATAGACACGAGTGCATCAAGTTGTGACCCTAAATAAAGCTCTATAGGAGGCTTCAATTAGTAGGTTGAAGCTAGCATATTTTTCGTTTTTGGTAGGAAGATTAGTAACTTACATTGGCTAAGCACAAAGTAGGGCCAATCATGCTTCATAAAGATATGGATCCTTGGTAGTAGAGGCTCTAATAATATTTCATGATTCATCTTGAACTACACTACCTACCTTCAACTCAATTGGGGAGTGCAGCAATAATCTCTACTAGAGTAAATGGTTCCACAACTTAACAAAGTAGCGACAATCCTTTATTTTGGAGTTGAGAAAGATCTATGATGTTATTGTAGAATTTTCTCATTATTGTTCCAGATCCACTTATTAGTTGCGGAACATGCACATATGTTGAGCACTTTGAGTGCATGTTTCCCTCGTTTACAAGGAAGTCTCATTAACATTAACAAATCGTTGGAGATGTAAGTCAGTTGGTCTTGGTAGAAGATGTCTTAAGTGTTCCTAGTAGAATGTCCTTGGTAGAAGTTGTCTTCAATTGCATCTTGTTGTCTTTAGTGTTCCTAGTAGAATGTTCTTGGCAAAAGATGTCTTTAGTGTTTGAAGGAGAATGTTCTTGGTAGAAGTTGTCTTCAATTGCATCCTGTAAACATTGTGTTTAACATCAATGTGTTAAGCATTTGTTATCCACAGAGGGTGCTAAACATCATGCATAAAGGGTGTGTATCCATTTGATTGTTGCGATTAGGTAAATGCAACCCAGATGCTGCTGGAAATGTCCTACAGATCAATGGCACGATTGCACCTCATGATGCAAATGAACCTAGACATGTGGTTTGGGGAAGATGGAAAGGTGGAGCCACATCAAAGCTTGTGAACCCATGGTGTAAATCGGCAAGGAATAAGAACTGCGATGCACGACATAAGTTAACACTGCCATCGACGTTACAATACTTGTCCGACGAAGGAGAACCTGGACCTGTACTGCGACCGCTAATATGGCTTCTACCAGCGCTAGCTCGTCTTCACCAGCACCGCCTTCTTCTTCTTCCTCGTCATCGTCCTGTCGGAAGAAGAAGTCAGAAGGTGCCTCCTTCATCCAAGACGTGAGGGACCACTTCGACGAGTTCGTGCATGCTTCCATGGATGAGCACAAGGCTTGTTTCAAGAATACGCTTGAGAAGGTGCGCTGAATTCTGAGAGAGAGAGAGAGAGAGAGAGAGAGAGAGAGAGAGAGAGAGAGAGAGAGAGAGCGCTAGCTTTGGATTGCAACATTTGCGACCTGTAAGAGGACATTCCCGGAGACGTGTGTGTGTTACGCTAGGGTTAGATGTTGAAACGACCTTCCATTCCTGTCCGATCACTCTCGATTCCCTTCCATCGGAGCTTCATCGACTCTTGTAGTCAATTTTTATGATCGCTTCTTTTGTCATTTGTCATTACCAATTTCTGCATCGAACCTTCATTAATTCTTAAAATTAGCGTTTATGATTGCTTTTTTATAATTTCTCAGTAACCTATACTACCAATTATTGCAGATGTTTGGAGCTGCTAAGAAGGTGACAGGGGTTTCAACACCTCCTCCCACTCCTGATGATACCCCCGTGGAGAGCGTGCTGCCTCTGAGCTCTACTACCTCGCAATAGTAGCATGGTGGCCAAAGCATGTTCCTCTAATTTTGCTAGTGCTAGTTAGCCTAGAGTCATTATACCTTAAATCACCGTGCTGTTACTTTCACAAATCTAATTCCAATGATAAGCATGAGAAATAATTTAGGATTCTAGATCTAGATGTAATTCCCCTTGGACTTGCTATTCAGTGACTTGTTTAAGCATGCGGTTTCTTTAGCCATGTGAAGCTTGGTGCTAAGGCATTCACTTGTAAATCCAAATAGTACTCATAAAGCATTCACTTGCAAATTCAGAATGGTCTATGCGAGTTATCTACATAAAGTGCTCCATGGAGTGGAGAGTATGCTCTAGAAGAAGTGACTTGATTTTTTCTAGATAGCTAAGTGAAGGTGAACATTCCGAAAAAGTGAAGTGTACTAGGCCTTTTGTTTACAAAGAGTTAAGTTGTGGCTAGATGACCTTGGGTCTAAATTTGACTAGTGTTTGATCAATGATTTTGTATTCATTACCTTGTAACTTTAACTTTTGCAAATACCTCCATGATTGTCATGGCTATCTCCAACAAGTTACTCCTAGTAGAGCTACGTACATCCTTTGAACATATATCAACAATTTCTATACTCCCACTAGGTACACCCTCCAAATAGAAGCCAATAATTTTCATACTTGTAAATGAAACAAAGTCCATCTTTGAGTTTTGTCAAATATCATAGTCCTATGTGAGCTTTCTAACTAATCACCTATGAATATCAACTTAATTGTATTGACAATTTAGTAATGATAAGTAAATGCGCAAGGGGTACTAGGCTTCAGGACTAATATTTCTTTACCTCTAGGTGTAGGGGCATTCTAGCATTGCAATTTGATTTCTTTTTTCTATTACTAAATTTCCATTTTGAAGGTAAAGTGCTTTCAAGTTAAAAGGTTCATTGCCCTTTGGTTATTTTAAGGCCGGTTTCATTAGGTAACCAGACATTCAATATTTGAATTTACTTCTTTATTATATGCTTTCATATTTTTCAATTGTAATTTTCTTTTTTCTTTACTGTCTGGGTCTATATCCTCAACGTTGTTATGTCCTTGGATATCTTGATGGGCACTAGTAGCATTGGTTATAGTGGTCATGAAGTGATTTAATTGGAATGCACTAGGGCCACTTTGGGGTTAGGGCATTTGAGTCCTATTTATAGGACTCAAGGCCTTATTGTGCAATTCATTATAGGATCATCACTCTTGGACTCTTGGCATGTTGGCGATTGGGATGGTGTGGGCTGGTGTTATGGGATGCCAACCCTTGGAATGTGGTTGTGACTCGGAGTGTTGCTAGCTCCCAGGCTTGGGGGTGAACTCATTCGAGTCTATGGTTGGGAGGTGAGTTTGATGTCTAGCCCCTTTCATTTGTGGATATGGTTTGTGTCGTTTCTCGTGTACAAGTTGAATCTTTGGGGGATGTGTCATTGGTATTGGAGTGTCAGCTTGCTATTGGACATGAGATTCGATGATGTGTATAAACGCACTTATACCCATAGAAACATGATGGTTTTGTTAGAAGTGGTTGTATCGTAGGCTCACGGTGTCCACGACCTTATTTATGGGCATTTTTAAAATTTTGTATTTGGTAATTGACCAGTCTATTTTGTGGTAGGACAACTCCTTTATTTTTACCTATAAAAGGAGGGAGTGTGGCCACAATCCATTGTCAATCCATTCATGTACTGATGTGGAGAGAGGGAGCTTGTGGAGTGTGTGAGCCGACGCTCAATAATTGTATTCTTATCATAGTGGATTCCTATTCCTGGTTACATCTTGTGCATTGTCTCTTTCATTGATTTTGTGTCTTTTATTATTCCATTGCGTGTTTTGCTCTTCTAACATGGTATTGGATGTTTAGGCTTGATGGAAGGAGTGATGCTCATGTCTATGTTGTTGATGCAAATTTGAGATAAGTACTAGGCTTGCTTTTGGCTGTCTAAGTTGACCTTGGGCTTGTGTTTTTGCCTTCTGTGGTAACGTGTTGATCCAATGGTTGGCTATAAAAAGGAATTGATGGTTGGAATGTTTGTGTCGCCTTATGTTTGCAGTTTACTATTTTGATTTGGTATTGATTGTGGAACCGGTCTATGACTCACATAAAGCGATAGTTTCTTCATTTAATACCTGGTCTTTTCACACATACACACACAAACAGAGATCTCACTCCCTCGCTCAACACTAGATTGGCCCTGGCGTCCCTCTCAGTATTTCTTTATTAATTAAAAGATGGAAAGTTACAAAAATGAAATGTTCCAAAATACATAACCTGTGAATAGTTGGTTTTTATCTTTTTTGAGTAAATTCCAGCTGCGCAAGGACAGTACGGCATGACCAGATCAATATCCCTTTTAGGAAAGCATTTTTTGTGACCAAAACTTAATGATTCATATGCAGAATTGCAATCTGCAAATCTCTGAATTGACTGTTCTTATTGTTCAACATGTCCAGAATAACATCCCTTTTAGGAAAGCATTTTTTGTGACCAAAACTCAATGATTCATGTGCAGAATTGCAGTCTGCAGATCTCTGAATTCACTGTTCTTACTGTCCAGCATGTCCAGAACAACATCCCTTTTAGAAAAGCATTTTCCGTGACCAAAACTCAATGATTCATGTGCAGAATTGCAATCTGCAGATCTCTGAATTCACTTTCATGTGCAGAATTGTAGTCAGCAGATCTCTGAATTCACTGTTTTACTGTCCATCATTAAAAGAGTTCCACAAATAGCACTAAATTAGAGCTGAAAAACCTTGTACTGTCTGGCATGGCCGTTACTTCCTTTAGTTCCTGCATTGGAGAAGCCAACAGTTGCTCTTGAAATTGGACAGTGAGGCTCTTGTCTCAGTAGAAGTGCAAAAAAAACACAGAACTGTACCTTCGATGGAGTCAGCCCATCATGCAAAGCATTTCCTCTGAGAATAAAGAGAGAGTTGATCAGAGGGAGCAAGCTCTACCTCCGTGCACGAGTCAGAGACGAAGAAATCCTCTCCATAGCTGATGAAACTGTAGCAATCTGCCCTTGGCTCCTCCAAAACTTCATTCTTAGACATGCCCCTTACGCCTATTATATTTTTTTAAATACTCTCTTGCTCTCTCTCTCTCTTTCGGGAATTTGTGCCACATGCATACATGTAACAATTTTCCCGTTTAAACCTTCCAGCCTAAAATACTCCATGATCAGTGCAAAATTTTACCTTGGCACAGTCGAGAGAATTAATCCTCATGCAAAAATGAAGATAATGACGCGAGCAGATTGCGGGGTCCAAAAATAGTAACTTCCTAAATTTTAGGGATGGTGACCTTTGCATTCCTCGAGTTGTTCTAAGCAACTTTTATCATTGCAACCACATCAAAAAGTGTAATGTGGCTTAGTTATAGTGACTTTTATTCCGTGAGCATTCTTACATGTGCATCTTCTGTCTTGGCCAGGCTCATTGTCCTGCACCATCTCTAGTAGCTAAGCACATAGTCCCAAACCACTGGCATTCTATTCTTCAGTGCCCATTCAATATGAAACCAGTCCTAAGGCTTAGACGAACCATTAGTCCAATTTGTCCCAATGGCTGCCTCTTATGGCCATGCAAAGATCTCGGCTTATTCCAAGAGAACTCTGGGGGTAAAAAGCAATAGTAACTAAAGAAAAGAAAAATAAAATATTTATATAAGTAAATAAGGAAAGAAATTGCAAAAAGTATCACCACTCGGTGATATTTTCCCCTCCTGAAAGAAGCAAGCGACCTTGATTGCATGCCACACATGTTAATGGATGACACAGGACGATAACAAGATTCTCCATATTATTAGTGTCATCGCTGTATCACTTGCTAACAGATGACACGGGGCGATGGTAGGAGTTTTCCCCATTACCATTTGTGTCATTGCAAGTTCAAGTCTCACATAGGTGGAGGATCACATCTTGTATCCAACTATGATTACTAGGAGCCTTTCTAATACATGTTTCTGGATGCAACATAGGGCGATAGCACATATCCCCGAACTATTAGTGTCACAACATGTATAATCATTCGATTGAAGTGTAACAAATACAACTTCAAAGCACTAAGATTTCATTTGATGATACACATGTTAATGTTAAGTGTAAACCATACATTGTGCATTATTCAATGAGATGCAGTATTCAACTGTACAATAGAGAACGTACATTACTTCAAAAAGCATTCTAAGTCACTGTAGATTCTAGTAAGAAAGCTTCTCAGTAAAGTTGCAATAACTGAGGTGAATCTACCAATTTAACCTCTTCTATCCATTTGGCATCCATTTGTGAATAATTCTTGAACTTCACCAAAAATCTTCTTATAACTCTATGTTTCACTTTCCTATCATTATGTGCCAGGATTTGCTCAATAACTAGAATCTCATCTAATTCCTCTACTTCAGGCTGTTCCTCTTGAACCATATCTTCTGCCTTCTGTTTTCTCAAATGTGCCTTTTTAAAACGCCACAAGACCCAATCATCCTTCTTGAACAAGAGTTCCCGACGATGACTATCAGCAACTCTTTTTTGTTTAGCTCGTGACTTTTCTAAGGCATACTTGACCTTTTTATATGCTTATTTCCAATCTTTTACATAACGATTTGCTTTAAAAATGTTATCTTTTGTCTGCAAAATGGGAGGCAGTTTCTTTCCACCTTCCACAATCTCAAAAGGTGCTTTGCCAGTAGATGAGTGCAGTGTATTATTGTATGCATACTCAACCAATGGTAAGTAGTGTTTCCAAGAAGTCTTATGATTTGAAACATAACACTTTAGTAGATCTAAAACAATCGAATTTGCTTGTTCAGACTTTCCATCAGTTTGTGCATGAAAAGAAGATGAAAATTTCAGCGTAGTGTCGATGTTTTCAAACAATGCTTTCCAAAACAAGCGAGTCATTCTTGGGTCTCTATGAGTGACAATTGGCTGTGGCATTCCATGGTACTTGAAGATATTATGCATAAATATCTTTACCATGTGTTCTGACTTAACCTTTTTCCTTACAGGAATGAAATGTGCCTGTTTGCTGAATCTGCAAATGATAGTCCAGATTCCATTATTCCCTGAAGAAGTTCTTGGAAGATCAAAAATGAGATCCATGGCAATACTTTCCCATGGCCTTTCTGGAATAAGTAGTGGTTGCAATAACCCTGGTGCCTTCTGTCTATTAAATTTGACCTTTTGGCATACAAGGCAAGATCTGACATATGCATCAACATTGGATCTCAAGGTTGGCCAACAGAAGAAAGTCTCTACCACTTTGACTGTAGCATCAATACCACGATGTCCTGCATACGGTGGAGCATGACTTTCTAATAAAACTTTTGGCCTTAGCTATTTTGTAACGCATAGTCTTCCATGCATCATGATAAAGCCTTCTTTGAATACATAATGATCATAATGTTGGCCATTGATCAACTATTCATAGATTTCAAAGAAAACTTTGCCATCAACATACTGCTCTTTCATATCATCCAATTCATGGAGATAAGGAATTGAAACAGCTGACACCTGTGGTTTGCGAGATAAAGCATCTGCAACTACATTCTTCTTGCCTTCCACATGCACTATCTGAAAATGAAACATAGATAGGAAATTTGCCCAACGCATGTGTTTTTCTGACAATTTAGCTTGTATGAGAAAGTATCTAAGTGTTTGATGATTCGTTTGTACTACAAAATCAGCACCAAGCAAATAGTGCTTCCAACTAGAGAGTGCATGGATCACAGCCAATAACTCTTTCTCATAAAATTTGGCAAGTCCTTTCAACGATAGAAAGTACTCTACTTTTGTATGCCACAACTCGGCCATTCTGCATTAATATAGCACCAATGCTATTTCCACATGCATCACACTGCACTACGAATGGCTTAGACAGATCTGGTAAAATAAGTATTGGATATGTAGTCATTTTCCCCTTCAAACATCTAAATGCTGATTTCTCTTTGTCAGTCCATTGCCATTTGACATCCTTCTTGTCAAGCGCATGTAAAGGAGAAGCAATCTTTGCAAAGTGTCTTACAAATCTTCTGTAGTAAGAGCATAAGCCAAGGAAATTGCGGACATCATGAATAGTTTTCAAGTCTGGCCAAGAGACAATTGCTTCTATCTTTACAGGATCCATCTTCACACTATCTTTAGAAACTATGTGCCCAAGGAAGTGAATCTCTTCCAAAAAGAATTCATTCTTCTTGGCATTAATGAGCAATTTGTTACGCTTAAGCTCATTAAAGATTGTAACTAAGTGTTTTCTATGCTTATCTTCATTCTTTGAAAAGATAATCATATCATCAAAGAATGTGCCAATGAAACTTCGATAAGGGCGGAAAATTCTATCCATCATCCTGTTAAACGTAGTAGGAGCATTGGTCAATCCAAACGGCATGACTAAAAATTCATAGAGACCAGATGTCGTTCTAAAAGCAGTCTTATGGATATCCTCGGGCTTGATTCTGATCTGATAGTACCCACTTTTCAAATCTATCTTACTAAACATTCTTGCTTCCTGTAATCGATCAAGAATGTCATCTATCCTCAGATCGGAAACCTGTTCTTGATTGTGTTTTTATTCAAGGCTCTATAGTCAATACACATTCGCCAAGAGCTGTCCTTTTTTTGAACTAGCAACACAGGTGAACAAAACAAAGAACTACTGGGCTGAATTAGTCCCTTCTCTAAAAGCTCATTAACCTGTGTCATAAACTCTTTCTGCTGCGCTGCACTGACCCTGTACAGCAGCCTATTGGGTGGACTAGTCCCTGGAATAAGATCTATGGTATGATCTTCAAGCCTCTCAGGGGGTAACTCTCTTGGTAACGAATCTGAGAAACAACCACTGAATTTATCCAAGAAAGCTCTTCTACTTTCATCTACTATAGACACATTACTGTCAACTTCATTAACTTGCTTTGCAAAAACATCCGAGGATTGTTTACAAGCTGTTCGAAAGAGCCAACCATACTGAGGAGTTGTGCCATAAACAAATCCTCTTGTTCTTGCTCCTCATCTTGTGGTTCAATTTCGGTTCTAGAAGGTGTTGACACCTATGCACCAATACTTTCTCTTCGGTATCTATGAGCAGAAGAAGAACTCTCTTCTTCATGAGGGAGTTTTTTTTTGCCTTTGTCCATGTCTGCCATCTCTCTAGTCCTGTAATCTCTGTAAAACTTGTGTGTATGGCTTTTTTCACCCAAAACTGATCGAGCTTAAATTCTTACAGAAAAGAATTCAAATCCCGGGGATGGAACCATGGAACCAGTCTATGACTCACATAAAGCGGTAGTTCCTTCATTTAATACTTGGTCTTTTCACACACACACACACAAGCAGAGACCTCACTCCCACGCTCAACACCAGATTGGCCCCGAAGATTGGTACCCCTCTCGGTATTTCTTTATCAATTAAAGATGGAAAGTTACAAAAATGAAATGTTCCAAAATACATAAACTGTGAACAGTTGGTTTTCATCTTTTCTGAGTAAATCCCAGCTGCATAAGGACAGTACAGCATGACCAGATTGACATCCCTTTTAGAAAAGCATTTTTTGTAACCAAAACTCAATGATTCATGTGGAGAATTGCAGTCTGCAGATCTCTGAATTCACTGTTCTTACTCTCCAACATGTCGAGAATAGCATCCCTTTTAGGAAAGCATTTTCTATGACCAAAACTCAATGATTCATGTGCAGAATTGCAGTCTGCAGATCTCTGAATTCATTGTTCTTACTGTCTAGCATTAAAAGAGTCCCACAAACAGCACTAAATCAGAGCTGAAAAACCGTGTTCCTGTGTGGCATGGTCATTACTTCCTTTAGTTCCTGCATTGGAGAAGCCAACAGCTGCTTCTGAACTTGGACAGTGAGACTCTTGTCTCAGCAGAAGTGCAAAAAAAACACAGAACTGTATCTTCGATGGAGTCAGCCCACGTGCAAAGCATTTCCTTTGAGAATAGAGAGAGAGAGTTGATCAGAGGGAGCAAGCTCTACCTCCGTACATGAGTCAGAGACGAAGAAGTACTCTCCATGGCTGATGAAACTGCAACAATCTGCCCTCAGCTCCTCCAAAACTTCATTCTTAGACATGCCCCTTATGCCTATTACGTTTTTTTTAATGCTCTCTCTCTCTCTCTCTCTCTCTGTCTTTTGGGAATTTGTGCTACATGGCATACATGTAACAATTTTCCCGTTTAAACCTTCCAACCTAAAATTCTCCATGATCGGTGCAAAATTTGACCTTGGCACAGGCTAGAGAATTAATCCTCGTGTAAAAACGAGATAATGACGCGAACAGATTTTGGGGTCTAAAAATAGTAACTCCCTAAAGTTTAGAGATGGTGACCCCTATATTCCTCGAGTTGTTCTGAGCAACTTTTATCATTTCAACCGCATCAAAAAGTGTAATGTGGCTTAGTTATAGTGACTTTCATTCCGTGAGCATTCTTACATGTGCATCTTTTGTCTTGGCCAGGCTCATTGTCCTACACCATCTCCAGTGGCTAAGCACATAGTCCCAAACCACTGGCATTCTATTCTTCAATGCCCATTCAATATGGAACTAGTCCTAAGGCTTAGACGAACCATTAGTCCAATTTGTCCCAATGGCTGTCTCTTCTGGCCATGCAAAGATCTCGGCTCTTTCCAAGAGAACTCTGGGGGTAAAAAGCAACATCAACTAAAGAAAAGAAAAATAAAATATTTATATAAGTAAATAAGGAAAGCAATTGCAAAAAGTATCACCACTTGCTGATAGATTGTGATATCACTGTTTGACTTTGTGTGTTTCTAATTCATGTGTGTTGACCTATCCATATGTGTATGTGTTGACTTGTGCTCTTCGCGATACACTCGTCATGATCACTCCTTGCGTTGACATGGATTCGTTGGTTGTGCCAGCTTGATCCTGTTAGCCTGCTCTTTATCATTCTCAGTCTGTCATCTCCTGGTTGTGAGCTTCTGTCAGAGTCTGACAGGAGACAGAGGAGCTCTGTCAGTCCTTTAGTGGCTGTTTTCATCAGTCCACAGCCTGCGGGAGTCACACAGGCCATATTGGGCTGTTATTGTGCAGTCGGCCCAGTTTACTGGGCAGGTCGGCCAGATCTGGCCAAAGTCGGCCAGATCTGGCCAAAGTCGGCCAGATCTGGCTGGTCAGCCAAATCTGGCCAGGTCGGCCAGATTTGGCAGGTCGGCCAGTTTTCTGGCCTGGGGGCTATATATAGCAGGTCCCCCAGTCATTCCAGCATTGTATTCTGCAGGTTCAGCACTGTCTCCGTCATCTCCGTCTCCGGCATTGGTGCTGCCATTGCTTCCAGTCTGTTTTGGTGCCCTCACTGACGCTCCGGGCTGCGTGCAGGGACTGCTCTGTCCATCTCAATGTATTCAGCATTCATCTCAGTCATTGCAGACTTTCTTCCTTCATTCCCTGCTTTCTCTCTCCTCTCCTCTGTGTTCGTGTTCTTCCGTTGCGCACTCTCACATGGTATCAGAGCCTGATTGAGAGCACGGAGGACATACCCTCAGGAGTGAGATACCTTACTGCTGCTGCCATCTGATCAACAACTGCCAGGCGACTTCTTCTGGAGGCTCTTCAACCTGCGTTTTCTGTCCACGCTGTCTACAGAGGCTGCCACGTCATCCAGCGACGCAACAACCCTGCATTTTCCACCAGGCTGTCCCTCCTTCTGCTGGGCGACTCATCTACAGGCTGCGTTTTCGCTGTTTTGCTGGTCGCTTCCACTCCAGGCGGCACATTTCCTGCTGGCGACTCCTTTCCTGGCTGTTTCCTGGTGCTGGTGGTCTCTTTTCTGGTGATCGTCATCAGTTATCTTTGCGTTTTGCAGATCCAGGTGTTTGTAGGCATTCTCAGCCTGCGTCTTGGTGGTTGGTGACCACATTGCTGGTCATATTTCGACATTGGCACAACTTTCTTTGGTATTTTGCAGATTGGAAGATGTCTTATCAGTTTTCAGGCTTTGATGACTCAGAGGATGAACTTCTTTATCATCATTCCTCTGAGCGGAGGCGGGATTATCATGAGGTTCGACGTTGGGAAGCACCTCCTCGCACTCGTCCTTCTTCAGTCCATGCATCTCAGAGGGTTCCATCTACCGCGAACGTTTCTTCCGTGCAGACTACTTCAGATGTACGGATGCCTTCCTTGATTCCCTCTATTCAGGTGCCGATTCTCCCTTCCTTTCCGAAGGAAGATAAGTTGAATGGTTCCAACTACTCCCTCTGGTTATGCAAGGTGGCCTGCATCCTCGATACATTTGACCTTTGGGAGCTTGTTTCTTCACCCATCGACCGTCCCCCCCGCGGATTCGTCCGATGGCACCTCTATGGACCGTGCAGCCTTATGGGATAGGCTCAACTTTCGAGCGCATTCCTTTCTTTTTATGAGTCTCCATGATTCCGTTCTTGTACATGTTCACAGGTTACAGACCGCGGCGGAAGTGTGGAAGAAGCTTGCGTCTTTGTATCAGCACAAGACATTTGCCCACAAGATTTCCTTGGAGAAGAAGTTGCGGATGCTCAGTCTTGATGATTCTCCTTCCATGAAGGAGCACATCACGAAGATGGAGGATATGCGAGGCGAGTTAGCCTCTCTTGGTCGTCTGATATCATCTGAGGATATGGCGATGATTCTGTTGACTCAGCTGCCATCACCCCGTTATGATGTCTTCTATACCAGCCTCATCACTTCGAGGACCCGTGAGACACTCCTATGGGAGGAGCTTTCCGCGCTTGTCTTAGAGCATGACGAGTGACTCAAAGAGGTGGGAGCCAGTGGCTCCACCAAGGCATTTACGGCCGGCACAGGTGGCGGCAAGAAGAAGAAACAAAAGAAGGAGAAGGCCAAGGACAAGGAGGAGGACAAGAAGGATGCGAAGGAGAAGAAGCCCAAGTGTCCCCATTGTGGGAAGGGCACTCATCCTAAGGAGAAGTGTTGGCAGAAGTATCCCCATTTGAAGCCTAAGGAGAAGGACTCGAAGGCGGCCCTAGCCACAACAGAATCTGCGTTTGTGCATGTCTTTGTTGAGGAGGATACAGCCCTAGCTTCTACCACATAGGAGAAGCCTTGGCTCGTCGACAGTGGAGCATCTTCACATATGGCCTTCCGTTAGGATTGGCTTCAGGATCTTCGTTCCAGAGGGGGTACCGTCACCATTGGTGACAATTCTACAGTCCCTGTTCGAGGCGTGGGGACTTTACCTATGTTTTCTGACAGGCGGTCTTCCTCTGCCAAAGTTCTCTATGTTCCTGATTTGGGTTTTAACCTATTATCTGTGCATGGCCTTACTCAGCTAGGTACCCGAGTCATTTTTACACAGGATGCAGTCACAGTGGAGGATGCTTCTACAGGTGATGCTCTTTGGATAGGTCCACAGGAGGGTGGGCTTTATACGCTCACAGCCTTGGCTGCGCGGACTTCCCATGAGCTTGGGCTGCTTTGGCATGCTCGGTATGGTCATTTGAACCTCGATTCTCTTCGGTGGGCTTCTAGGAGGAAGATGGTGGAGGGACTTCCTGATTTCCCTTCTCTTCACACTTTGTGCCCTAGCTGCTTGGGGGGCAAGCAGCATAGGCAGCCTCACCCTCAGGTTGCTTCTAGGAGGGCTACTTCTCCGCTTGAGTTGGTTCACACCGACCTTTGCGGACCTATGGGCACGGCCTCCCTTGGGAAGGCTAGGTATTTGATGTTGATTGTGGACGACTTTAGTCGTTATGTGTGGCCTTATTTCTTGGAGTACAAGAGCGAGGCGTACTCCCGTTTCTGTGAGTGGCAGGTGTTTGTGGAGACCCAAACAACTTCCAAGGTTCGTGGCGTT
Organism: Lygodium microphyllum; assembly: GCF_053477565.2. Taxonomy (NCBI): domain Eukaryota; kingdom Viridiplantae; phylum Streptophyta; class Polypodiopsida; order Schizaeales; family Lygodiaceae; genus Lygodium; species Lygodium microphyllum. The sequence goes on along the minus strand of NC_141139.1, from coordinate 14,707,211 downwards.
CGAGCTGATCACGGTGGCGAGTTCACTTCTCACATTTTCTCTCAGTTTTGCAGGGATCATGGTATTCGGGTGGAGTATTCCCATCCGAACACACCATCAGAGAATGGTGTGGTGGAGCGTGCGAATCGGACCATGGTGGAGATGGCCCGATCTATGCTGGAGCATAGGAGTCTTCCTCATTTCCTTTGGGGTGAGGCGGTGGCTACAGCGGTGCATATTCGCAACCGCTCTCCGACTTCGGCTTTACAGGACATGACTCCCTATGAGGCTTTCTTTGGGAAGAAGCCTTCCGTGTCCCATTTTCGCATCTTTGGGTGCGATGCTTTTGTCCATGTGGACAAGAAGAAGAGGAAGACGAAGTTCGACTCTAAGTCGAGAAAGCTTATCTTCGTGGGTTATAGTACGACCACGAAGGGATATCGGCTCTACGACCCGACGACGCGGAAGGTTGAGGTGAGCAGGGATGTGATCTTTGATGAGGCTTCGGCCTCTGAGGATCCGATTGATGGTTCCATTACTGATGTTTCTTCGTCATCGACGGACCCCCCCCCCCCTTCTCTACCTTCACTTCCCTCCAGGATACCCCTTAGCACCCTCCTTATTCCTCCTCCTTCGGCTTCCCTTTCCCCTTTGGTGGATGTGACTTCGCCTTCTACGAGCTCTTCCATCTCCACTTCGGGATCTTCACGGGATACACAGCCTTCTTCTAATGCGGAGGATCTACCTTCACTCGGTGAGGGGGAATCCCTCTCCGATTTGGGTGCTTTGCAGGTTCCGGAGACCCCCTGGTCTCCCTCACAGCAGCAGGAGTCTCTCAGGATTCCTTTATGGTATCACTGGCTCATGCAGGATTGAGGTGTTACTCACTTTCCTGCTTCTTCTACAGGTCCACGTCGATCAGCACGTTTACAGGCCTAGCGGGTAGTTCACTATGTGTGAACTATGCTCTTATGTCACAGATTCTTCAGGATTCCGAGCCTTCCACAGTGGAGGAGGCTCTTGCACAGGATATTTGGAGACAGGCTATGCAAGCCGAGCTCGATTCCATCGAGTGAAACCATACTTGGGAGCTTGTTCCGCGTCCCGCGAAACGGAAGGTGATAGGTGTGAAATGGGTCTTTAAGACCAAGTATCTTGCAGATGGCTCCTTGGACAAGCATAAGGCTAGGCTTGTTGCCAAGGGTTTTGCACAGCGCGCAGGCTTGGACTATTTGAGACTTTTGCTCCTACAGCCAGGATGTCCACCATTCGTGTTCTTTTGGCTCTTGCTGCTCACCACCGTTGGCCTGTTTATCAGATGGACGTCAAGTCTGCTTTTCTGAATGGCGTTCTTGAGGAGAAGATTTATGTTTCACAACCTCCTGGTTTTCTTGTGCAAGGGAAGGAGAATCATGTCTACAGGCTGCGGAAGGCTCTTTATGGCTTGAAGCAGGCTCCTCGTGCTTGGTACCAGTGGATTGACCGCTTCTTTCTACAGAGTGGCTTTGCGCGCTCCGCTTATGATCCCAACCTCTACTTACGGGTTGTGGATTCTCTTTCTGTGTTCCTTATCTTGTATGTGGATGATCTTATCATTACAGGGAGCGACACTCAGCAGGTGGAGCATACTCGGTCCATTCTTCAGCAGGAGTTTGACATGACGGATCTAGGGATCCTTCACTTCTTTCTAGGCCTGGAGATTTATCAGATGGCACAGGGCATTTTTATCTCGCAGCACAGGTACATCTCCGAGCTTCTTTCGGAGTTTGATATGGCTGCGTGTCGGCCTATCTCATGCTCCATGGACCCAGAGTCCAAGCTTTTGACAGCTGGAGTTCCCCTTCCAGATGCCACTCGTTACAGGTGCCTTGTCGGCTCTCTTATCTGGCTGCTTCACACTAGGCCGGATATCTCTTTTGTGGTGGCTTTATTGTCTTCTTTTATGCAGACTCCTACCCAGGATCACTGGCAGGCAGCCTTGCGGGTTCTTCGCTATTTACAGGGGACTCGATCCTTCGGGATCATGTATGAAGATGGGATTACCCTTTCTGGATGGAGTGATTCTGATTGGGCAGGTGATGTGGATTCGAGACGATCCACTACAGGTTATGCTTTCACCCTTGGATCCGGTGCTGTCTCTTGGAGCAGCAAGAAGCAGCCTACTGTGGCACTTTCTTCTATAGAGGCTGAGTATCGGGCCCTATGTTCGACCGCTATGGAGGCAGTTTGGCTCCGTCGCTTACTAGCGGAGATTGGCTTTTCCCAGACTGGACCTACGGAGCTGCGCGTGGATAACCAGAGTGCTCTTGCTCTGGCCAAGAACCCAGTGTTTCATGCTCGCACGAAGCACATTGAGGTTCGGTATCACTATGTTCGAGAGCGGATCGTGGATTCGGAGCTGGTGGTGGTCTATTGTCCTACGGCGGCCAATGCAGCTGATCTCTTTACGAAGCCTTTGCCTCAGGCTTCTTTGCTTCATCACATGCGGTTCTTGGGTCTTCAGACCCTCCCAAGATCTGAGAGGGGTTGTTAGCCTGCTCTTTATCATTCTCAGTCTGTCATCTCCTGGTTGTGAGCTCCTGTCAGAGTCTGACAGGAGACAGAGGAGCTCTGTCAGTCCTTTAGTGGCTGTTTTCATCAGTCCACAGCCTGCGGGAGTCACACAGCCCATACTGGGCTGTTATTGTGCAGTCGGCCCAGTTTACTGGGCAGGTCGGCCAGTTTCTGGCCTGGGGGCTATATATAGCAGCCCCCCCAGTCATTCCAGCATTGTATTCTGCAGGTTCAGCACTGTCTCCATCACCTCCGTCTCCGGCATTGGTGCTGCCATTGCTTCCAGTCTGTTCTGGTGCCATCACTGACGCTCCGGGCTGCGTGCAGGGACTGCTCTGTCCATTTCAGTGTATTCAGCATTCATCTCAGTCAGTGCAGACTTTCTTCCTTCATTCCCTGCTTTCTCTCTCCTCTCCTCTGTGTTCGTGTTCTTCTTCCGTTGCGCACTCTCACAGATCCACCTAGTGCTACGTTTGCATTCCTCATTACATGAAGGGGAGTTTGTTCAATGTGAATTGGCTCTCATTGATCTTGTTGTTGATCGTATAGCTCCATTGATCAAAGCTGTCTGCTAACATTGTTATACGAGTTGACCTTCTTGAGCTTTGCGTTTTTTTTCTACCAATTTTGAATATTTTAATGTGTTCCACATGGACATGCTTTTGACTCTAGTTAAGCCTTTGTTCATATGTGGAGTCCTTATGTAGTTGTTCTTGCGTGCCCTCCTTAAGTGTATATGCTTATTGTTTCAAAGGTTTGTACAGGCATTTATACTCCCTTTGCTACTCTCTCCAAGCAAAGATAACATGCAAGTATTTTTTTTCCATTCTCATTTCACTTCATTTAATCCTATTTGTTTCCTTGTGATCACAAGATTCCTTATTCTAACATATCTCACGAGGCTTTGGTTGAGTGCTATCATATGCACTCGTGCTTTTCAGAGCGTGTTGGATTGCTCTAGCCTTTGGAGGAGTCTCTACTTCCATCATGATGTGGCTTAGTTGCGGTCATGAACATGAAGGTGAAGATACGAAATGTTGTGTTATAGTGTCACATATGAAGAGAAAGAAGATACGAAAGACATGTTGCTGCTTTGTGTCGTGGTTGTGCTTGGCAGAGCATGAGATCATGTACATGTCTACGTCATCTTGGTTCACTTGAGGCCTATCGATGGCTGGAGTGGGCGGTTCTTCTCGGCTCTAGTGATGTTGCATCCCCTCACATGCTCCTAGCTAGAAGGGACAAGTGTGAGGATGGAGAGAGGGCATGTTGATACTCTTTTGTTATTGGTGGATTTGATGTGTGCCATTAAGTTCACATCTTTTGGTGATCCAAACCTTGGATTGGTGTGTCCATTGCCAAGTTCATGCTAGGACGAGTGACATGATGTGTTTGTGTGGTCTCGTATGAGGGGATCCAAAGGGTGTGCTGATGCTCTAGTGGAGAACTTGGTGTCACGGTGAGCTATCCATGAAGCTTGTGTGGCTCTAGGAGGTACAAGGTGGCTAGCTCAACTACTTTGCTTTTAGAGAGGGATTATGGCATTTGAACTTCTTCTTCAAGCTGCTTTCTTACCAAGGTGCATCTAGCGATATGCACGTTGTTGGAGTACCCATGGTGCATCTTGGGTGTTCTTGTTCTTTGCTTGTTCACTTGTGCTCTAAGAGAGGGTGTTTGAAGTGGCCATATCGCAGGGCCATGACGTCCACGGCCTTATTTATGGGTATTCTCTTTATTCTTTATTTGGTAATTGGCCAGCCTATTTTGTGGTAAGACAACTTCTTTATTTTTGTCAATAAAAGGAGGCAGTGTGGCCACAATCCATTGTTAATCCATTCATGTTGAGATATTCGGTGTGGAGAGAGGGAGCTTGTGGAGTGTGTGAGCTAGTGTCAACCATCGTACTTGTCGTAGTGGATTCTTATCCCTGGTTACATCTTTGCATTGTCTCTTTCATCGATCTTGTGTCTTTTATTATTCGCTTATGTGTTTTGCTCTTCTAACAAGTTCATGCCTAATAGGTACACCTTTTTCTCATTAAGGGTTGTATGGGGTACTAGTAGTGGCTTGGGTGTGCACAAGGGACACATGTTGTGTGGTGGGTATGATGATAAGGTATGTTTCTTATTCGATACTCATGCTTGGGTTTTTTGTGTTGGAGAGTGATGCTTGCGCATAAGAATTTTGGTGGTTTTGATGATTGGAATCCAAGGAGTTGCCACTCCAAGGCTATGGCAGACCATCATTGGAAGCCGAATTCTTGTGGCCCGGATAAGCATTAGTATTTTGATTGACAATGATTTTTGTTGATATAATATTTAATGTTAATGTTATAATTAATTTTAATGTTAATGTGACATTAAAGGTTATTGTGATGTTCACATTTAATGTTTATGTTAATGCTACTATTAATTTTAATGAAACATCCCCCAAGGATCCAATATGCACACAAGACATGACATAAGCCATATCCACAAATGAAAGGGGCTGGACATAAGACTCACCTCCCAGTTATAGAGTCAAATGGGGTCACCCCTGAGCCTGGGAGCTAGTAGCACTCCGGGTCATGATCACATCCCAAGTGTTGGAACTTGGCGTCCCATACCACTAGTCCACACCATTCCAGTTTATGGATGCATCAACCAATGGGTAAAGAGTCCAAGAGTGGTGATCACACAATGAATTGCACAATAGGGCCTTGAGTCCTATAAATAGGACTTGGATGCCCTAACCCCGAAGTACTTTTAGTGCATTCGCACTAAGTCACTTCTTGACCACTGTGACCAATGCTGCTAGTGCCCATTTGGATGTCCAAAGACATAACAACCATCATGTAATCCCAACTCCCATGCAAGGGCTCCATCCATCCTATGCATTCATAGGATGATGGTGCTAGAGAAGGAAAAGGGGGGAGGGGTGGGATGACTGTCTGTAGCCAGGGAGGGAGGCTTGTCTTGTGAAGTAAAGGGAACTTCCTGTGGCAAAGAGGGAAAATTAGTGTCCCAAGGAATCATCCTTGGAAGAGTGCTTGTTAGAGAACACACCTCTCTGACTAGTGCTGGTTATTGATGAGGTAGGCATGACATGGATAATGGAATGAAATGATAAAAGGCATGCTCTAGAGGTGTATCTAATGGAGCAACATAGGATTGGTAACATTGACAGCTATGAGCAAGCTCGAGCTCCATGTCCATAGTAGGATGTGAAGATATGTTAGGGTTTGGACTGAGAAAACACAGAATGTATGAATATGACTAAACCACATTAACTTGTAGCAAAATGCAAAACATAACAAAATGCAAAAATGGGAAGAAGAGTAGAATCTTATGAATGGATGTATGTTGAATGTAAATGAGTGAATATACACAATGCTCAAAGGCAAATCAATCCAACAGTGGACGATTCTCGTCAAGATGGATTGTGAGTGCAGTAACCACCAGTCAGAGCAGAGACTGATGATGAGAAGTGCTGGGTGCAAATGCATATCAGGTTGATGCTGAAAGGTGCTGGAAAGTTAGGCTGCTGGAGTGAAGATGTGGCAGTCTTCAGCATTCTTTTAGAGCAGTTTAGCAGCTGGGTGATGATGAGCAGTGGCTGGAAACAGGAAATGGAGCCTGCATGGATGATGGTGGCAGGCAGCATAATTGACCAGCAGACTGCCTGACTCCAGAATGAGCAAAACACAGCAGTAGAAGACCTCCAGAAGTTGGGTGACAGTATATAAGGCCTACATAGACAGCAAACACAACCATCTGCCATGCATGGAAAATGATAACAGCAGCTGGAGAGTGTAGGACAGGTTCTGAAGTGGAGGCTGGATAAGATGGTGGCAGCAACTGGTTAATGAGTAGATTGGAATGCAAAAAGATGCAAAGGGATGCAATCGTCATGCAAGTGACCTAGCAAACACTCTAGTTATAGAGGTGGAACTAACTGAAGTTTGTGCATTTGCTCTATGGGACATGGAAGCACAATTAGTGCGCTTGAGTTTTGGGAGGCCCAAAATAGGAATCAAGAGGGACTGCCAAGCAAAGCTCACCTCTAGTTACCTTGAGAGATCCCACCCCAAGGCCATGGCATAGGTCAATGGTGCACGTCGGCTTTCCAAGAACCTACCAAGGCTCTAGAGGCGATGGCTATCTGTTATCATGAGTCTTAAGGGGCCACTCCAAAGAGTCCAAGCATATTAGGACGTGTAAAGGCAATGCATAACCACTTTAACATCTTTTCCTTTTTCGTACCCATGGGGGAAAGGGATGGTTGGCTCAAATCACAAAACAAAGAGCATATACACAGCCACCTGCAATAGTGTGGATAGTGAAGTAATGGTGAAGAGGTATGAAGATGACTAAACTGTAGGTGGATATTACTCAGGATCTAAAGTGAGCTGGGTGCTTGCCCAAGTGGTCTTTTACAAAGATGATGATCATGCAATGCGAACGGTAAGTACAATCAGGGTTGTCTCCGTACGTAGGACGGACTGATTTGTATGGTACAATCCGTACGGTACCATACTGTACGTATTCGTATGATTTAGTATGAAAAAATTGGCACCTTTTGGCCACTCTTCCCCAAGGCTGCAACTTTCTTTATTTCTCTCTCGTTTCTTTTTCTCTCTTTTTCTTTCTTCTTTCTCTCCCCCTCTCTCTCTCTCTCAAGCCTCTCATACCCTCTCTTTCTCTCAAGCCTCTCTCTCTCTCTCTCTCTCTCTCTCTCTCTATAGCCTCTTTGTCTCAACCTTCTCTCTCAAGCCTACTCTTATTTGTATGATCCTTCATGTGTGATATATCCACTCCCATCTATGTACCGTACCGTACACATTTGTATGATTTAGTATGAAAAATTGCCCTTTTTGGCCACTCTCCCCCAAGCCTACGCATTTCTTTCTTTCTTTCTCCTTTCTTTTTTTCCCTTTTTTCTCTCTCTCCTCGAAGCCTCTCTCTCTCTCTCTCTCAAGCCTCTAACACCCTCTCTCTCTCAAGCCTCTATAGCTCTTTCAAGCCTCTCTCTCTCTAGTCTCTCTTTCTCAATCTTCTCTCTCAAGCCTACTCTTATTTGTATGATCCTTTGTGTATGATGTATCCACTCCCATCTATGTACTTGTAACTTGTAGATAATAGTAGTGTTTGTTGTGCATGTGGCATGAGGTTTTGGCATGTTACCCTTAAATACCATTGCAATGCTTTCTCCTTCAAGAAAGTGGTTGCCTTTCGAGGGTTTGGTGAAGTTTTCCCCTAAATAGGCTGCATAAAATTGCTGAATGAAAGTCAAAGCTTTCAGCATATCTTGTGCATCATTGAAGGACTCAAACTTCATTGCTTTTCCACCCTCATCATAGTCTTTTGTTGCCCCTTTGGGAGTCAAGTTGTCATACACTGGCTGCTGCAAAAAGGTTACATTTTCTATATTTACATCATGACCAAATCCAAACGAAGCATTTGCATGACTAGCACTCATTTCTTGAGCCCCATAAACATTTGTGGGTGCAATTGCATTACCAAACATGCCATTTTGTGCCCCGGGCATCAAACTAGAGTTGCCACACATAAGGTTTTGCACATTTCCAATTACACCCGCATACATTGAGCCTTGCACACCATGCATTGGCTGTTGCATGCCATAGAAAGTTGTGCCATACATTCCGTATGCGGTCCTTGTCCAACCATTGTATGAAAAATGGTGCTATTACCAAATTATCTTGGTTGCCCTATCATTGTATGCATGCTCAGCTATCCAAAATCCATTGGATTGGCACTTCCATGATGGCCTTGCATTTGCACACCTTGCCAATCCCATTGGTATTGACTATTTTGCTTCATTGATTTCTTGGAGCTTCATGCAAAGAATTTGGCCGTGTCTTTGGGGCACCTTGTTGTAGAAGATGATGTTTTCTTCTTGCCCTTACTGTCCTTTTTCGAAGCATTTAAGAATCAAACAAACTGAGGATCCTTTGCTAATTCAGCTAAGAGATTTGCTGCTGTCCTCATTCGATTCTTAAACTAGTCATCAAGTTCCTCTTCTTCTTGTTGGTTATCAACCTCATTTTGCCTTGAAGGCTGCACATCTTACCCAACAACAACATTTTCAGCTTGCTGTCCATGGTGTGAGCCTTGTCCAAGATCAGGCATTGCATTTCCTTCTTCCCCATGTGAATGTCCATATTGAGAGGCATCATCACTACTTGATTCCATCTCATTGTATGAAGATGTCTTGCTGTAATTTCTCAGCTAAGCACAAAAATCAGCACTAGCAAAAAGCTTTTGGCTTGCAATTAGGTCCCTCGGGCCCACCAAATCAAGGGATTGAGTGGTGTCCCGGCGACGGAACAACAAAACCAGCCTTTCTTCTTGGATAGGGTGATAATTTCTAATTAAGCACTTAATTACAGCAATATATAAATAAGCATAAACTGAAATGCACACTTTAACTTAATATTCTTGGATAGTAGACACCCTTTTGGCCCTAAAGTTGGTGCCCCTTTCGGTGTTTTTTAAAGTTTATTGACTAATGGATTGGGTATAAGTTGAGATTTCACAATCTTCTTGATTGATCCAAAAGCCCAATTGCCCTTGATTTTCACCAAGGACATGCTCTAATGGAACCTCAATTGGCTAGATTTTTCCCCAAATTCACAATGGAAGGGTTGGCATTTAAAATGAGAGGGGAATATAAGATTCTTTGTGAAGAAACTCTCTAAGATGGTTGCTGCCTATCAAATCTATCCCAGAGCTGTAGTTTGCTACCAGGAATGCCAGAAACTACTGTTGCCAGCCATCTACTGCTGTTGCTAGCTCCTTTAGGCACCAAAATTGCTGTCGCCTGCCCCATACTGAGTAGTTATTGCTGTTGCTAGTCTCCAGAAGATCACCCATAGTAGGAAATCAGACCAACAACTTCCTTTTTTCCCTCCTAGGCTAAAAACTGATTGAATGGCTTTAAAAAAAGTTTTTTCAGTTTGCATGGGTATTTGTGCCATGGATAGCATTCTAAATCCAATTTTTAGTATTATCCGACCATTAAATTAGTTTTTAAAATGAGTTAATTCTTAAAATTAATTTCAGTCCTTTTGATCCTACCGAAATTTAAATGTGCCCATCCATAATTAAATTGGATAGGCCCTTTGTAACTTGGAGTGGTCCTCAACCTTTATTGATTCTTAGACTAACATTAATTAATTAATTAATGCCTAGTCCCTAGTCCATTGGCACTTATTGGCCAAACAATTGTCCTAGGGTCCAAATTGGCACCAATTGACCGCCAAAGCCCAACTTGTATAACTTATCACAACTTTTGCCTTCGACACCCACTGCATTCTCGGGGTCCTTAGCCTATTACCATGAAATAATTGCCATGTGCAATACGTGCTTAACAACCTTACACATTTGATTTGTAACTCAAATCAAATGTTACTAGCAAGATTAAAGTATCTCAAAGTTTCACGTATAGAAATTATACGGCACAGTGGACAAAATCTGAGCAAGGAGTAGAGAAAACATAGCAAATATGAGAAGAATAGAGATTGCTTTAATTTCAAATGAAGTGATACAAAGATAGCTCTGTCTACCTCTGCGCTTCCACTGTGAAGCTTAGATGGCGATCTAGACAAATGATAGATGAAGAGCTTAGGGTAGTTGGAAGAACTCTGACCGGGTGAAAGATAAATTGACGATGGCCTTAGAGAGGTCTTTCTTTTATAGCCTGAGAAGAAAGTTTGGTCGGCAAGTCCGATCATATTATGAATCTTCCCTAGTTGGCTAGGGAATATATCCTAATATTCTAGAGAATATTTCCTTTACCGTCGGGTTAGGGGTGTTGGTTGTTGACCCTTGTCAGGGGGGCTGCTGGCCCTCTTGAGGCCCCCCAGCTAGGGGTTGCTTCTACTGCCCTCGAACCCCAAAATAGGGGCCCCTGATAACTCCCACACCTTGCAACTTGATGCATTGTGCCTTGAGTTGCTACCAATATAACTATTCTATCTAACCCAAATGTTAGATTCACAAAGATCACCTTTTTACCATCCTGGTCATATAGACCTTATTTGACATACAAGTCCGGACCCACCCAATGTCCATGCTCACACATGGCTTCTCCTCGTAATGAGGGCCTTAGAGCACCATGGATCATTGGTGGCACCTTATGAGGGTAGGGCATTGAGCATATCTAACAAACCCCCCCCCTCCCCACCGAATGCCCACCCATAGGTAAAACTACATTCTCAGCCCAATGCCGAGTTTGTGAAGATGAATTCGAAGGAGATTCTTAGTAAGAGCTTCGGTGAAGATATTTTCTTCATTCGCCTGTGTTGGACAATAGACAAACTCTACTATTCCATCCTTGATCAAGTCACGTACATAGTGATATTGGATCTCAATATATTTAGTGGGCGCATGAAAAATTGGATCTCAATATGTTTGGTGTGTGCATGAAAAACTGGATTTTTGGCAATGGCAATGCAACTTTGATTGTTACATCTTAGCACTGTTGGATCTTCATCCTGTACTCCCATATGCCATAGGATCCTCCTTAACCATATGTGTTCACATGTAGTAAAGCAAGCTCTCTTGTACTCTGCTTCGGTAGAAGACAATGCCACAATTGGTTGCTTCTTACCGATCTAAGAGAAAATTCCTAAACCTAAAGAGAAACAATATCCAGAAATTGATTTCCAGGAATCACCGTCACCTATCCAATTTGAGTCATAGTTCCCTATAAGAGCACTTCCGGAACTGCGTGTGATACCATAATTAAGAGTTCCCTTCAAGTATTTGAGTACCCACGTCCCAGCTTTCCAATGACTTTCTCATGGTTTGTTTGAGAAATTCCTCAAAACACCAATAGCAGAACTGATATTTGGCGTGGTGTTACTCAAGTAGATGAGATTGCCAACCAACTTCCTGTACCTTCCAATTTCTGCTAGTGCTGATGTATTCTCAATGGATAACTTCACATTGATCTCCATAGGTGTAGCTATCTCCTTACACTTGGTCATGCCAAATGCTTTTAAGATATCCCATGTATACTTCTTTTGGGAGATGAAGATTTTACCAGGCACTTGCTAAACTTTAATCCCCAAACAATAATGCAATAAGCCTATGCTTGGCATTTCAAACTCAGACCTCAAAGCCTTTTGAGTCTGATGGATTATATCTTCATAGTCACCTATAATAAGAAGGTGGTCCACATATAGGACAATCACTATAGACTTTTCACTTTCTCTATAAACATATAAGTTAGCATCTAACGCACATCTTTTGAAATTCAGACCTAGAAAGAATTTATCTATCCATTGGTACCATGCTCTAGGGGATTGTTTCAGCCCATACAATGCATTCTTCAGCTTACAAACTTTGTTCTCAGAATGTGAGGCCTCAAAATCTCGATGGTTGAGCCACATACACCTTCTCCTTGTGGTCACCATTCAAGAACACTAATTTGCCATCCATTTGGTAAACTAGCCACTTCTTATGAGTAGCCACTACAAGTATTGTGTGAATAGTGATCATTCAAGCAGCTGGAGCAAATGATTCTTGAAAATTAAATCCTTTAACCTATAAAAATCCGTGTGCAACTAATTTGTCTTTGTACTTTTCTAAGCTGCTATTAGTCTGTACTTTACCTTCTAGACCCACTTGGTGCCAATAATCTTTCTCTTTTTTGGACGATCCACTAGCTTCCAAGTGTCATTCTCAACTTGCATAGTTGCTCTCCATGTTGGATCGCCAAGTGCTTCTTCCAAGTTTGCTAGCTCCTTTACTTTTCTCATAATTCGAAGACGATGGCATGGTTGCAGGTCGGTGAACTTTGTCCTCATCATTCGAAGACGATGCTTCCTCCTTCTTGTGAGTAGGGACATCTCTTGGGATAGGTTTATAGTGGACTACTTAGCTAGATGATAAAGTGGAAGAACTTATATTCTCTTTCTTCACTGTATGTGGTTGCTCCTTGAACACCACATCACAGCTCACTATGATCTTCGTTGCCTCTTAGTCATACAATTTGTAAGCCTTTTACTCATCACTATAATTCAAGAAGATACATTTTGTGCTTCTTGGATTTAACTTGTTTCTCTATCCTTTGAAACATGTGCATAACATTCACATCTAAAAGCTCTAAAATGTGAGACAAATGGTTTTTTACCAGAATAGGTCTCATGATGAGTTTTGCCCTTAAGAGCCTTTGTGTAACTCCGATTGAGAATGTAGATTGTAGTATTAACAACTTCTGCCTAAAACTGGTTAGGTAATCCCTTGCCCTTAAGTATGCACCTTGTCCTTTCCACAATTGTGCAATTTTGGCATTCAACAATGCCATTTTGCTGAGGTGTATGAGGTGTCATCAATTGACACTTAATCCCTTTGCTCTTGTAAAAGTCTTCAAACTCCTTTGAGTTGAACTCACCACTACCATCTGTCCTAAACTTCTTCAAATTTTGCTTTGTTTCATTCTCAACAAGTTTTAGCCATTCTTTAAACTTGCAAAAAGCTTAAGCCTTATCACGAAAAAAGCATATCCACATCTTCCTAATATAGTCATTAACAATCAACATAAAATGAGATCCTCCCAAGGCTTTTGTAGGCATTTTATTGCACAAGTTAGCATGCACCAACTCTAGAGGAGCCTTCGCTTTGTTCTTGCTTTTTTGTGGAAATGCCTTTTTTTGTTGATTACACATTATACAAGCTTCACATGGTTCCTTCATTTCAATTATTGCAGGTAGGTGAGTAACCATATCTTGCTTATGCATCTCCTTTAACACTACAAAATCAATGTGACCAAATCTTTCATGCCAAAATTTACTTGTGCCCACACCAGCGTTGGCTGTAAGAGCACTTAGCTCATATAGGTTGTTTCTTCTTTCTCCTTTGTCAACAACTTTGTGAGTATTGTCGATAACTTTTGCACCTGTCTTAGTGAACCTCACCTCATGGCCAAGATCAGTTATAGAAGCAACTAATAGCAGATTTTTCCTAATCTCTAGAACATACAACACATTTGAAAAAATCTTGAGTTCACCATTTGTAGTAATAAAGGAAATAGTACCTGTGCCCTCAGCAGGGCATTTTGCATCATTCCCAATCGTCATAGTTATGGATTCTTGTAGAGGCTTCGTAGAACTATATAGACCTTTCTTGTTGGTCATGTGATGAGAGGCGCCGCTATCTAATATCCATGAGTTGGTGTTAGATATTTCTTGTGCTGAGAAACACACTTTCTCAATGGTCGCCATGTATAACTCTAACTTTGCTTTAACCGTATTGGTTGTCTTCTTCCCTTTATTCTTCATAGTGTTATTCTTTTCATATGCCTTCTTGACATGACAATCTACAAATTGTATGTCCTTTCTTCTTACAGTAGAAGCAATCTCCTTGAAACTTTTTCTTACTACCCTCTTTCTTTTTGTTACTATTGGTAGAGGAACCATCTTTGCCTTTCGCATTGGTGGAGAATGCAGCATCTCCGTTGCTATTATTTTCTCGGGCTTCAAACCTCAACTCCTCCTCCATTAGTAGTGCATAAAATTTCTTAAATGTCAAAGCTTGGGGTCTCATCTAAGTGTTTAGGGTAGTTACCAATCCATTAAACTTTGGTGGATAGATTCGAAGACACTTTCGAGCTAGCTCCTCACTAGTCTTTTGTATCCGAGCGCCATCCATTTGGTTGTGCAGATTCTTAATCCGAGTGATGAATGCTTCAACTGTCTCTCCTTTGGCAAACTTATCTGTTGCTAGTTGATTCTCCAAGTTTTGAATCGTTGTTTGATTTCACGTTTCGTACTGACTCCTCAGTACATTCCAAGCCTATTATGCCTTGGTTGTGTTGAATCAAGGTGAAAACACTGTCAAAACAACTTGCAACTAAGGCACATAGTGTATCTACGGTTCTTCGTTTCCAAGCTCATAGAAGATTTGTATTTGAAGGAATCATAACACTCGAATTTGATGGGTTAGGGTTGGATTGTGGTTTTGGATCAGTTTCCAGCACTGTCTCGAAAAGCTCATAAGAATCAAGGATAGCATGATTTTAAACTTCTACAAAGTATAGTTTATATAATCTAACTTGCCTTTGTTGAAGGTTGGTGGACAAATCCTCAGTGTTTGAATTGCCGATACAATAATAACACCACCTGATGCGCCACCATAGCTACTTGATGCAGCAGACGATATTTCTCCTCTTCGTTGTTGAAGCCCTTGCCTCTTGCATACTCTTCACTTCTCAAAGCCCCTTGGGCTTTGTTACCTTGTAGAAATTACATGGCACAATGGATAAAATTTAGGCAAGGAGTAGAGGACACACATAAAATATGAGAAGAACAGAGACTACTTTAATTTCAAACGAATTGATATAAAGATGGTTCTGTCCACCTGTGCACTTCCATTGTGAAGCTTAGATAGGGATCCAGATAGTGTCAGAGTGCAGCGATGTGGAAGTGTAGGACAAAGACTGAGAGAGAGTGAATGCAGAGAGAAGAGAGAGAGAGAGAAAAGGAGACAGTGTAAACGCAAAAAATCTGCGGTGTATTATGCTGTATAAGAGTGCAAAAATACACAAGGGGACATAGGAAATATCTGCATATGTATCCGACTTGATGACCTCGATCTCCGTCAGCCCGAGGACAGTGTGTCTCAGCCAATAGATGTCAAGATCAGAATCTGAAATCAGTGAATAATGTGTTAACAATGTGCTGGAGGACTACTATATAAAGCAAAAATAAAAGGCATAAAATGTGCTACTGATGTGGCTCTGTAATCTGTCTGCTGTACCAAACCCTAACTGTGCAGAAATCCTAACACAGCCTGTTCAAGGGATGACTTTTATGCTAACACCCTCTCTCAAATCGTGGACGAGACATCAGACTGAGGGATCTGGAATGCTGCCGAAGAAGACCCTGGGGAAGCGCCTTTGTAAACAAATCTGCAAGATTATCCTCCGTCTTGCAATACTCCACATCAATGGTTCCATCCAGAAGCTTCTCCCGAATGAAGTGATACTGAATCTCAATGTGCTTCGTCTAGGCATGGAATACGGGATTCCGTACCAAGGCAATGCAGCTCTCATTGTCGCACCGCAGTAGAGTAGGACGAGTCTGGGGGCAACCAAGCTCCTCCAACAATCTCCGAAGCCACACAACCTCACATGTGGTGGAAGACGCAGCCCGATATTCCGCCTCAATAGAAGAAAGGGTGACCGTGGGCTGCTTCTTGCTACTCCAAGAGATAACACCTGTATTCAAGGTAAAACAGTAGCCTGTAGTAGACCGTCGGTGGTCCACATTGCCAGCCCAATCCGAGTCACTCCAACCTGCAAGAACCAGATCTGAAGCATCTGTACCTACGGGATAAGAAATCCCTAAATCAGAGGTCCCTCTCAAATACCGAAGAATCTGTAGAGCAGCTTGCCAATGCACCTGCTTGGATTTCTTCATGAACCCTGCCAAAAGATCCACAGCAAAATAAAGATCAACATAAGTGTTGAGAAGCCAAATCAAGGATCAAATCAACTGACAGTAGTGGAAAGCATCCATCACGGGAGAATCTGAGTGTGAAGTGGTCTTCCAATTCGGATCCATAGGAGTAGTAATGGGCCAACTAGTCTCCATCTCAAAAGTCATCAAGAGCTCTTGAATGTACCTCTGCTGAGAGATGAAAATCCCCCTCTGAGACTGATAAATCTCGTGACCTAAAAAGAAATGAAGAAGCCCCAAATCTGTCATCGCGAATGCCTGATGTGAAGCTGTCTTGGTCTCTCGGACCATCTGTGCATGATTCCTTGTCAAAATCAAATCATCAACATATAATACAAACAACACACGATCAACCTCGGAAGTGTGCACATAAAGTTGCGGATCGGCCTTGGAGCGCCGATATCCCAACTTCGACTGAAGAAACGAGTCAATCTTCTCGTTCCATGCATGCGGAGCCTACTTGAGGCCATACAAGGCCTTCTTCAACCTGTAAACTTTCCCATCCAAGGATCCAAAGCTAGAAGGCTGCTCAATATAGATCTCCTCCTGGAAGTCACCATTAAGAAAGGCCGACTTCACATCCAACTGATAAATAGGCCATCTTCTATGGCCAGCCAAGGCAAGAACAGCTCGAATAGTTGCCATACGAGCAGTGGGGGCAAAAGTATCATGGAAATCAATGCCTGGGCGCTGAGCAAAACCTTTAGCAACAAGACGAGCCTTGTGTGAAAGGGATGCAGGAGAGAAGAGCACACACAATGTAGGTGCTGTCAATAATGTTATGACAGCGTTATTGCACTTTCATATATATATATATGAATAAAGAATATGGGCGGTCATTGTACACGGGCAGGCCCAAGGGTCTTTTACCCCAACAACCTCCCACGAAAAGGCCAATGGACCAAGGAGTGAAAAAACAAAAGAAAAGAAAAGAGACAAGGTGAGGAATCATGACATCTCACCCAATGCCCAATCGGAAAGCGAGCTGTGCAATAAGTGGCGGGAACCTCCTCACAAGAAGAGTCAAGCATCCCTGAGTCCATGACATCCAGGAGATAAGGGGTCCCATAACTCTAGACAATAGAGCAATCCATGACTGCTTTCCATGAAGCAAGCAACACAACTCATAAGTGCACGGCTGTAAAGTATCAAAGTGGCGCATAGCATCAGCGCAGCGCATAAAAGACAGCGCAGAGTATACAGACTCTCCAAGGTCAATCATCGAAAGAGGGCCTATATCCTGAACACAAGTCAAACGGGGGTCTCAAGACAGTATGCGGCCTTAGCAAAGCGGAAGATTGACATACGGTTGTAGAATCAGCCATAAAGCGCACTAAACGCGCATCAAGAGGCCTGAGAGGTGTCTACGTCTCATAAAAGACAGCATGACCACTGCGTAGAATCTGCTGGGCATCTAAATCCCAAAACCTGTAAGCCGTAAAGTCACCATCTCCATAACCAAGGAGTATGCATCTGCGTGACATAGGCTCATGTGGCATACTGACAGATGCCTGGCAGCCAAACATCCTCAAGTGATCATAGGAGGGTCTCATGCCACTCCATGCCTCATGCGGAGTAATAACATCCAAAGAGAAACACGACGTCCGATTAACCAAGTAGACTGCCGTCATAAGGGCCTCAGCCCAAAAGCCATAAGACAACCTAACTGTGGTAAGCATAGAAGCAACCTTTGCCTGTAAAGTCACGCACATGCCATGAGCAATCCCATAATACCGTGGGCATAAGAAATCAATGCCATATTGCTGACAAGAGATCTGTAAGCTGGGAGAGATAGCATGACTCTCATAATCCATCTGCAAGTATCTAGGCTTGCTACCAGCAGAATCCATAAACGTGTCAAGCATAGTAACAATATCCTCAATCCGTACCAAAGGGTAAGCCTAAACATGGTGGGTAGCATGATCCATGAAGGTCACAAAATACGACGCTCCACTAAGTGATTGGGAAGGCATAGGTTCATATACTGCAACATGGACTAGATCTAGAGGAGCATGCCTCACACGATCTCCATAAGCCAAAGAGGCTCTGCACGGACCATGAGTACAATGAGGGCAAGTAGCACGGGGAAGAGCAGGCAATAAGCCCATATCACATAAAGCATCCATCTCAGTGTGTCGTACATGGCCTAGGCGACAATGCCATAACAATGCATGTGGTATCTATGTAACTGCAACCATAGAATCTTCCACATGACAGACATGCACTACATAATCATTGCCGTATCTAGCACCTTTGGCTAATACCAAGCAACCACGACAGACTTTCCATGAGTATTCCCAAGAAAGACATAGTATCTTGCACCATGCAACTGTCTGACAGAGATTAGGCTCTTACTGAGTGTAGGTATATGCAAGACATCACGGGGCATAAGAGAAGACCCATTTGGCAAAGCCAAGTGTATATCCCCTGCACCAATAACATGACAATCCTGCTCAAGACCCAAAGAAATACATCCGTCAACCTCCTTGTAAGAAGAGAACCAAGTTCTATGCGGAGTAACATGACAAGATGCCATACTGTCTAAAAGCCAATCAAAGGTATAGGCTGTATCATTGAGCAAGTAATCTGTAGGGTAACACGATACTAGGAGTCTAGGCTCAGTTACATCATCATGGGTAACTACATGCACCATACCACTATCAACAGTGGTCTCACCTATTGTATCACTGACTTTGCTCTCATATCTAGTGCGGCGCAGTCTTTTTTGCTCTCTAATCCACTTGAAGCATTTACGCTTCACATGCCCTGTCTTTCCACAATGAAAGTAAACAGAACCTGAAAAACCTGTAGAAGAGGACAACTGCTCTGTAATAGCATGAGTAGGGCTGTCCAATACATCCAAGGAGCTCAAAGAATCAGGGGAACTCTCATAAGAGAGAACAGGCTCATCAAGAGGACTGTCTGCATGACTAAAAGAGCTGGAAGTTGTCATAGCATATGGCAAAGGGGACTCATCCAAACCAGAAGGGGAGAACACAAAGGCATCAACCACGGATGTAAAAGCTCCCACACGGACAAGCCTAGCAGACAAAAGCATGACATATCCAACCATTGTAGCTCGCAGCCATATAAGCATAAGCATGCCTCGGAGCCATAAATGCATAAGCATCCTCGAAACATAGAAGTATACATAACTTTGCAGTGTCTCATACCATGTTCTGACATATATGTCTACCCAAGAACGGCAGGTGGCAAATAAACCTGCAAGAATCAAGCTCCAATAAAAGCCCAAATATTTGTGTAAAAGCATCCAGGTAAGAGGCTATGTAAAATACATAGCAGCAGACCATGTGCATACACGGGTGGCCATAAATATCAACTGCTCCCTGACATACACGGGCAATAGTAGCCCAAATAGCATAGATGCCATACAACAGAGAAGCAGGATGGCCATAACTGTAAATCCCAAGCACTATCCAAGTCCACTGATTAGTAAGTATCGCACATATCAAATGCAAACGAGCAATCACAAGGGAGCAGTTCACTGCTCAATACCTGTAAGTGCATCCAAGTAATAGCCAAGATCCATAATCAGAGCATCAAATCCCATATAGCATCCAAGGTCGTAACGAAAAAAGCCAAGTCAATGCCCAACTGCTCAAGGGAATACTCAAATGAACGTCGAGACGAGCTCAAACAACTGCCATCCACAGCCAAAGCATAAAGCATTCACCAAGACATCATAACCCGTACTGGGTAGCCTAGGCATAAACCATGTCATAGATGAAATGCCAGTTGCAAAGAAGTGACAGTCAAATCCAAATCGAGCTCTAATCTCAGCTCAAAAGCATTCCGGAGCTTAAAAAAGACATGTGGCATAGGCCAAATACATCATGACATTATATCGAGTAGCCGGGAGCAACCCGTGACCGATAGGCATAACCCAACTGTAGCATAAATAGCTTCAGCCCTGAAGCTTCCAGCAGCATATAACCTCTGTAAATTGAGCAAATCAGTGCTCAATCCAAGCTCAAATCCATAGGCAAATCATAGGCATACATTCCCGTATGTATAGGCACCAACCGGGCATAATCGGGCATCAAACGCCAAGACTTGTAAGCATAAAATTGAAGTAACAGGTGGCTGCCCTGTTTTGGACAGATCTGGAATTGTTCAAAACATTCAATGGCTGAGCTAAATCAGCTCCAAATGCGTCTCACATAAGAGGCATAACATCCATAAGCGATCTGGTATCAATAGACATCAGTAGAAGCATCACATAAGCCATAGGCATACAAATACATGCTGTCTCAGACCTGAAATCTGTTGCAGAATATTCGGCAAATCCGACATCACCATCGCGTCCGGAGCGTGCCAAAAGCCCAATTTAGACTCTTACCTTGCCTGAATCGGATTCCGAATGCTCGAGATATGACAAAAAGAGTGATTTTTGAGTCATTTTTGCAAACAGACGCAAATAAAACGTGAGCATGCTGCTGTACTTGAGGGGCCAAATGAGGGTGGATAGGGGATAAGCAAGAGCCCAATGAAGGCTTACAATAGGCCTACACAAGCCTAGGACAAGTCCAAGCAAGAGGTGAAGAGAACAAGCTTCAATGATGGAAGCTATGGCTGCCTCTTCATGAAACCCTGTTGTTCATGTCAAAGAATGGCTAAGAACTGAGTGAGAAGCAAGCTCTCATACCTCGTGTAGATGCCGGGGAATGTCAGGAAGCGCTCAGGAAGGACTTGCTTTGATACCAGTTGAAAGGGATACAGGAGATGCGGGAGAGAAGAGCACACACAATGTAGGTGTTGTCAACAATGTTATGATAGCCTTATTGCACATTCATATGTATATGAATAAAGAATATGGGCGGTCACTGTACACGGGCAGGCCCAAGGGCCTTTTACCTCAACATTGTGCTTGTCCAAAGAACCATCGCTAAGGTACTTGGTCTTGAAGACCCACTTGACACCAATCACCTTCTTGTGAGGGGGACGAGGCATAAGAGACCAAGTGCCATTCCTCTCAATAGCCTCCAACTCGGCTTCCATGGCCTTCCGCCAATGCACAGACTGCAGAGCATCCTTCACTGAAGTGGGCTCTCGATCCTGCATAACACGGGTTAGCAAACAATAGCTGGAGCAAACAAGCTCCGAAGAATGTGCATGGTTCCTCCGTGACCTCCACGGTCCATCCTGTGGTTCCTACTCCTCAGGGACCCCCTCGATCCCTGAATCTTGGAGCGTGTCATACGAGGAGGAGGACGAACCTCTCCCCGTCACTCTCCATGTGTTGAAGACTCAGGAACATCCACCAGCGAAAGCTCCTTGGGGGTGGCCGATGGAAGAGAAGACTATGAATCAGAAGAAGAATCTCCATCAAGAGGCTCTGGCTCCAAAGGAATTGTCTCGGGAGTCCAACTCTCCCCTGGATCTCCAAGGACGGGGTGCTCCTCACCCCCCTCTGTGGCCGAACTTCCATGAACCGTACATCTCGGCTCGTGTAGACATCCTGCTTGATGGGATTAAACAAACGATAACCTTGAGACTGGGAGCTATAGTCAACAAAAACCTGTCGCCGAGAAGTCGCCTCAAACTTATCACGCTGCATCTTTGGAATGTGCACATAAGAGTCACACCCAAAGTTTTTGAAATAAGAGACATCAGGCTTAGTCCCGAAGTAAGCCTCAAAAGGTGTCATCTTATCAACGGCTGAAGTGGGAGATTGATTGAGGATGTGAACTGCGGTAGCCACTGCCTCGGCCCACAGAAATTGAGGTGTCTGTCGGTGCTCCATCATGGTGCGTGTCATCTCGATCACACTTTGGTTCTTCCGCTCCAAAATGCCATTCTCTTGGGGAGTGTTGGTGTTAGCAAACTCGTGGTGAATACCCCCTATTTGCACAAAAACGAGCAAATTCATTAGACATAAATTCACCTCCCTTGTCTAAATGCAAGGTCTTTAGTTGCCGGCCAAAACGGTTCTCCTCAAAGAGAAGCCAATCCTTGAAGTGAGAGAAAGTCTCCGACTTCAAAGTCAAGAAATAGGCCCAAGTCATCCTGATGTAGTCATCTATAATCAATGTGAAGTACAAGCTCCCTTTCAGGGACTCGGTCCTCATCGGGCCACAAAGATCCGTAGATACAAGCTCCATGGGTGAAGTAGACCGCCTAGAAGCTGTGTTGGGAATCGCATTCCGATGCAATTTTCTACGAATGCAAGACACACATGGCTGATGGCTCACCACTATGTCTGGCAATCCTCGGACAAACGACCCTCACGATGCCTTCCGAAGGTACGTGTAGTTCAGGTGGCCAAACGGAGCATGCCATAACTCGGACTGTGTCTGAGAAGTAAGAAGAAGAGAAGTAAGAGCTGAAGAGGACTTCAATTTGTAGACGCCATTCTCCTCATACCCTGCAGAGAGAACCTTCCTCGATCCACGATCAAGGACTCGAACAGTATCACTTTCAAACTTCACCAAGAGGCCAAGAGCACAAATCTTATGGACTGAAAGTAAATGATACCCCAATCCTGGCACATGTAACTCCTCAGAGATGTGGGTACCACCACGGCCATATGGAATAAGCTGCATCTCACCCCGTGCAGCAATAGACACAGAAGAGCTGTCTCCAATGAGAATTTGCCCACGTGAAGGTCGCAAATGGGCAACACCAACGGAAGGAGTCATGTGCCGTGAGGCACCACTGTCCACAATCCACTCTCGACCCTGGGGAGTTGTCATTGCAGCATCAAAAGTCTTCGATGGAGAGTCCTCAATGACTGCTAAGTGTAGAAAAGCAGCTGATGAAGGTGCAGCCACCGCTCCAGAATCCTTTGTGTCCTTCTTCTTGGTATCCTTTTTGTCTTTATCGGGGCAATCCTTCTTCCAATGACCGGTCTTCCCACAAATATGGCAAGTCGATTCCTTCTCCTTGTTCTTTTTGGATTGTTGTCCTTCTTTTTCTTCTTTTGGTCCTTCCCCTTCTTTTGAGAGACTTGACCAACCAAAGCCTCTGATTTGGGAGCATCTTGTCCCTTAAATTGTTCCTTCTGGTCCAAGACCATAGGAACCAACTCTTCCCACCGAAGAGTCGACTCTTGCCTTGATGCAATAAGAGCGGAATAAAAAGTACCGAATCGTGGCGGCAACTGGGATAGTAAAGTGATCGCCATGTCTTTGGAGGAAATAGGCTTTCCGCATTTTGAACTTGTATCTGAAGCTGCCGAAGCTTGTTGATGTGTTCTTGAAGCGAAGAAGACTTACTCACGCACAAGGTTCGCATCTGTACCTCCAAAGAAACCCTCTTCATTAGGGTCATCCGGTTGTACATTTGATCGAGCTCCAGCCATATCTCTCGAGCCACCGTCAGGTGCTCAATGTGAGCTATCACGGCTGTAGTGCAAGATAGAAACAGAAAAGATCGAATCTTGGCATTCAGTTTGTCCCAATGAGACTGGGCCTTGGTCAACTCCGCACGAGCATTGGAAGAGAGTTTGGGCTCATCCCTTACCGGGGGCTTGTTAATCTCCTCCATCACCAGTTCCGCCAAATCATAAGACTCCAAAATGGCCAACATCATCACCCGCTAGATGCGGTAATTGTCACCATCAAGCTTTTGATCCGATGGAAGAGCTGATAGGATAGGCACCTTCTTGTCCATGATCGCCTGGAACTCCAAATCAGTCCCTGTAGACATGTTAACTTGCAAACACCTGCACAAAACACAAAATCAGCCCCCTCTGATTGTGAAAACGCAGCCTTCTAGGGCTGGTTCCTCCGCTGCCCAAACCTTCTTCACCTGCTGGAGGCGATGAAAATGTAAAATCTGCAATGGAAGCCTCAAACGCAGCCTTCCTCCCCTTCGAACAGCAATAACCTGCAGCAAATTCACCAATTAGACTCCTTTTCTGCACGCTCACGCTCGCTTCAGCCTTGATTCGATGCGCAGCCCTCTTGCTCGCCCTCGAATCTTGGAAACACAGCCTTGTGTCGTGCTGAAATCTCCTCTTCAGATAGGTTCAGCCCTCAGTCAGTCCATCTTCACCGCTCTAATACCATGTCAGAGTGCAGCAATGCGGAAGCGTAGGACAAAGACTGAGAGAGAGTGAACATAGAGAGAAGAGAGAGAAAAAGGAGAGTGTAAACGTAGAAAATCTGCGGTGTAGTATATTGAATAAGAGTGCAGAAATACACAAGGGGGCAGAGGAAATATCTGCGTATGTATCCGACTTGATGACCTCGATCTCCGTCAGCCCGAGCACAGTCTGTCTTAGCCAATAGATCTCAAGATCAGAATCTGAAATCACTGAATAATGTGCCAACAATGTGCTGGAGGACTGCTATATAAAGCAGAAATAAAAGGCATAAAATAAACAAGTCGGCTGCATTAAATGCAGCCGACTGCAATAAAATAAAGCCAAATACTGTCCGACTGCACTGCAGACTGCCACGTGGCACGTGTGCAGTTTGCTGACATGGCTGGCTGCTGACGTGGCACTGTACTCTGTCTGTTGCTGATGTGGCTATGTAATCTGTCTGCTGTACCAAACCCTAACTGTGCAGAAACCCTAATACAGCCTGTCCAGGGGGATGACTCTAATGCTAACAGATAGATGATAGGCGAAGAGGTTAGGGTAGTTGGAAGAATTCTAACTGGGTGAAAGATAGATTGACAACGGCTTTAGAGGGGTCTTCGTTATATAGCATGGGAATGTAGTTTGGTCAGCAAGTCCGACCATATTATAAACCTTCCCTAGTTGGCTAGGGAATATTTCCTTTACTGTTGGGCCAGGCGGCGTTGCTCCTAAACTTGTCAAGGGGGCCGTTGGTCCCCTTGAGACCCCCTAGCCAAGGGCCACTTTCGCGGCCCCGAGACGTCAAAATAAGACCCCTTGATATCTCCCACACCCTGCAACTTGATGCATTGTGCTTGAAGTTGCTACTAGCATAACTACTCAACCCAAAGGCTAGATTCACAAAGATCACCTTTTTGCCATCCGGTCACATAGACCTCATTTGACATACAAGTTAGGACCAATGTCTCGTGCTCACACATGGCTTCTCCTCATAATGGGGACCTTACAACTTTGAGCACCATGGATCATTAGTAGCACCTTACAAGGGTGGTGCATTGAACATATCTAACATCACGTCCCTGTGACACTTGGCCACTTGCACTACTATCTTGGCATACAATTTATTGCAGTTGAGGGGGCATTATTTTGCAAGAGTCAAGTATATTGGGTAGCTTCTTTAGCATTTTCAGATGCAAGATTGCAAGTCTAGCTCTACTCGAGTTGAGCTAGGCCACATGTTTACACTTGAGGATGGAGGAGATTCATTTGATACTTCCCTTTATTAGTAAGATGTTGACTGTTTATTGTGTTTGTATAATATATGGATGGATATTCAGTTTGGATCTCTTAGTTGGCACGCTTTATGCATAGTCCTGGTACTACACATTGCAAGCAATTAAAAGATGCCTTTTGTTATCTCAAAGGCACTCAAACATTGGGGCTTTTTTTATCCTAAAGGCACTTCTCTTTGCTTGCATGCATTCACAAACATTGATTAGGCTGGTGGTTTTGACATGAGGGTGTCCACTAGTGGTAATTGTTTCATGCCTTGTGATTCATGTATTTCTTGCTTGAGCAAGAATCAGTCTACAGTGGACAGATATTCAGTTTGGATCTCTCAGTTGGCACGCTTTATGTCTAGTATTGGTACTACACATTGGCAAGCAATTAAAGGTGTCTTTTGTTATCTCAAAGGCGGGCCTTTTTTATCCTAAAGGCACTTCTCTTTGCTTGCATGCATTCACAAACACTGATTGGGCAGGTTGTGTTGACACGAGGGTGTCCTTTAGTGGTAATTGTTTCATGCCTTGTGATTCATGTGTTTCTTGCTTGAGCAAGAAGCAGCCTACAGTGCCACATTTAGTTGTGAAGCTGAATATAGGGCAACATTTACAGCTACATTGGAATGTGTATGGCTTGGATGCCTTTTGGTCAATCTTAGTATGGTTTGGGACAATAATCACCCACTCCTATCTATACTGACAATCAGAGTGCCATGGCAATTGAGAGAAATCCAGTTTTCCATGCTTGTACTAAGTATATTGAGGTGCAGTATCACTATGTCAGAGAGAGGCTCCATGTAGGGAAGATTGACTTGGTTATGTCCCTAAACAGGATAACTTGGCAGATGTGTTTACAAAAGCTCTCCCTAGAGAGAAGTTTGAAGCCTTTCATAAGGCTCTAGGCTTGATCCCATTTGGGGATTGATCTACCTAGTCGATATATACATTTACATCATCCATTCAAAGGGGGTTTGTTACATTTCTCGTGTTCCTCCTAAGTTATGGTGTGAACGCTCCATTATCCATGGGCACTTTTTACCTTCTAGTGGGAGAAGGGTTTTTCCCCCGTTTGAACACCCATTACTGGGTGTGGTACTTACTATCTTAGGGATTGTACTTGTTGAGCTAAAAATGCATTAGCTTCACTTAAACAACCCCAAAACATGGTTAATTAAGGAAGAAACCTTGTTTATTTAAAAGAAATGCATTCCTAGAGAGTGTCTGTATCCCATAAGCACAAACCCACTTGGGGGGGCCCAAATGTTCTATAAATTGGTATGTTGCCCTCCATTCAGCCTTAACCTGGTTTTTGCAGGTTTTAGGTGTTTTTAGCTTGCTGCCCACGCCCCGTTCGCAAAGGAGATTGCAGTCCAAGCTGTCCATTGCAGTCTTCACTCATCTGGCGTGTGTTTCCAGCCCTCCATCATTTTGCTGCTGTTTCCAGCTAGGCGATTGCTGCTGTCCATTCAATCCAGCTGTCATACAGCCTGCCACGTCAGCATATTTGCTGCGTTTGCAGGCCTGAGCTACCACCTTACCAGTTTTCTCTCTTCTCTCTCCTCTCAGCTGTTGCTGTTGTTTTCTCTCCTCCGTACTGTGTTTTGCAGTTTTCTCTCTCCTCCAGTTGTCGTCATCATCATCTCAGCTTGCGTTTGCAAATTCTCTCTCCTTAGCCTGCATTTACAGCACACACTCTCTCTAGACTGTTGTCTACACCAGGTCTAGACACACAAGCTACGTTTACTGTTGTTCGACACTCGGAGGTTGCCTTGCTGCGATTCGGGATCCGTTCGGAGTATGACACACTCTCCAGCTCATTACCCTTGCCTTGATTCTTGAGATACAAGAGTTCGAGGTTTACTATTCATTCACTGCATAGTGTGTTTGCTGTATGAGCATGGTATATTCAGTAGTCATATCACTTCATTCATTCTCTATCTTCATTGTCTCTGAGTTACCCTAACTCTAACTTTGTTCTTCTATCAGTTTGTGCTTTGTCATACGGTGTTATTTGTGTTTTTGTGTCAGGGTATTTTCTTCACAGTACTTTCATATCATTCTCACATAGTAAATGTGACATTTCAGATCTCTCTCCTCTCTTGTTGTTCACTTGTTCTGTGTGTGTGTGTGTGTTTGGGGGGTGGGGTGTTGTTGAACCCTAACCTAATACAGGTGTGTTAACTTGCGAGTATGAATAAGGTAGGGTGTGTATGGGTGCCTTCACGATAACAGAGTACCAAGATGTAGAGTGGCATCTACCTGTGGATAGCTAACATGTGGAACTAAAATGAAAATGAACTTGAAGCTAAAACAGAATGCTCAAATCCTATTATACTTGACATTGAATGAAGTGAATCTAATGTGGACGATGCAAGTGCTGAATCTAATCCTAAGCGATTGAAAAGAAAAGAAGTAGAATCTAAATTATTATGAGAAGTAGGAGGGACAAGAGGGAAGTATGATTGATTAGCACCAATGATATGCTCAAATGAAGTAGATGATAATGTAACATGCATACGTGAATACGTGCGTCCTGCCTCTAGTGCCTCCTCTATGGCCATTAACACATTGATGCCAGTCATGGTTTCCATAGTAACTTACAACCATATCTTGCACGATAGGAGGAGCAATAGAGAAGGGTTTCGGTTCCTAGGAATCAAAAGGATTATATGAGCCTGGCATTGGGGGTTGGGCTTGGTTGTGATGCGGACTAGGGTTCGCTAGTCATCTTAAATGTGGTATGTCCTCCTTGATTGGGGAGGTGGCCAGCCTCACCAATAGGATATTTAGATCCTGATGGAGTGTAGAGTGCTGAAAGAGGAGTGTAGTTGAACCTGTACTCTGCAAGTATGTTGTCATCTGTAAATTCCAGGTTCAACATTTGCTCAATATCTGTTAGACTTTGTGAAGATGAAGTGGAGGTTGCATTTTGCTCCTAGTTGAGAGCATAATGCCACTTCAAGGCCTCTAATGAAGAAGCAGCTTGAGAAGACAACATAGCTTCCCAAGAGTAAGGTGTCTCAACCATTGAGTTGGTTATATGTTGTTCTTGTTTCTCGTGCAAACCAAGCCTCCACGATAGTCTAAGGATGCTTTGGAGTAGAGCACCAGCTTTGATACCATGTGAAGATATGCCAGGGTTTGGATTGAGAAACATAGAATGTAAGAAAATGACTAAAACACAACAACTCAAAGCAAAAATACAAAATGTAAAAAGAAAAAGTAAAAATAGGGAAAAGAGTAGAATATGGTGAATGAATGTACACAAAGCTTGAAGGCATAGCAATCCAACAGTTGAGGATTCTCGTGGGAGCATGTTGAGGGAGGTGTTGGAGTGTGTCGTCCATTAGAGACAGATTTCGAGTGCAGTAACTGCTGATCAGAGTAGGGGCTGATGAGGAAAAGTGCTGAAAATGTAAAACAACCCACTGTGGATGCAAACACAGGTCAGTTTGATGCCAAAAACTGCTGGAAAACTCAAAATACAGTTTTCCAGCAGTTTTTGGCATCAAACTGACCTCCAAAAGCTGGGAGACAGTATGTGTGGTCTGGACAGATAGAAAACACAGTAGATGCCAACATCTTGCCTTTCTATTACACAATCCATAAGTGTGTGCATTTGATCATGGACACTGAAGCACACTGAGTGTGTTTGAGTTTTGGGGCTGTTTAATGGGCTTAATCAAAGGTTTAATGTCAATGGACCTTCTTTGGCTTAAGATAGGACTCCTTGGAATATCCTAACTTGGCCTTATCATGAACACATTGATATTAGACTGTGTGGAGGTGGCCTCTTCAACCACAATAGTTGCATGTGGGGATTTCGTGGGAGGAATTGGTGTCCTCATTGTCATCATTGTTGCCATGATTGCGACTTTGTTGTTTCTTGATCCCTGATTTTGGGCCCCAAGAAGAGACAAGAGCCCCCTCTGACTTTGAGTTTGTTTTATAATATACTATGGAAAGCTGAAAGTTTTGGCAACTTTGATTGCGCATTAATGGCAGACTTGAGAGCATGAAAAGACTCCAACATCTTTCTTTGACATACATGACATAATCATCACCTTGAGTTTTGAAGCATTTCTTCAGATTTTGTTAGTTTGTCAAGAGTAGCCACTTAGTGCAACCCAAGGTGTCGCTGAAGAGTTTTGGAGCAATGAGAGAGCATTGCAGGATCTAAAGGAGGCTAGTGCGATAGTTTGATCTAACCACACATTGCAGCGGTCGAGAGAGGGTGGCAACAATAGCCAGTGGTTAATTGTTAATAGTCTGTCATAGATTGCGGAGCTATGAGAGCGGCAACGATGCTTTGACAAGGTTGGCTATTGACAGGTCCTAGATGTTCTTGAGGATGAGCCTTTAGTGCTAGAAGCGGGTATGCTACCTTTCTTAAAGACGGAAGTTTTGCATGTGGGATTGGTAGGTCCTTCTAATAGCCTATGAGTACATGGCCCATTGATTTTTTATGTTTGTGAGGCTACTTGCATGGATTTCTATGAACTTAGAGGAGGTAATTCATAGGATGTTCAAGGGATTGCTGTAAATGATTGTAGTGTCCATGGTCACAATATGGATCTTTGTAATAGTTCATTGGATTTAGTCAGCTTTGAGGTACTTATGGTGGTAGAACTCTGTGATGAGTCTATGACTACACAATCTGTTACTTTTTTATGTTTGTGAGGCTATCTCCACGGATTTCTATCAACTTAGAGGAGAGAATTCATAGGATGTTCAAGAGATTGCTGTAAATGATGATTTTACCCATGGTCACACTACAGATTTAGTCAGCTATGAGGTACTTATGTTTGAGGTTGATGACTCTCATGATGATGTAGAGATTGGTTCAGTGAATGATAATACTGATGTTTACCGACCTTCAAAAACTTAAGAGGGCAGTACAACTTTGAACGTACATATATTTGTCACTTCAACAAAATTGAAACCAAAGGATATGTGGAGGTAGAACTGTGCAGAGTTTTAGCACTTGAATAAAATAGAGACCAAAGAACAAATGGAACTTCAACTGTATAGCACAAATTTCACCCAAACACCAAGATAGATTGCCCAAAATGTTTGCACCCCTTGTAGTATTTCTTTAACATTATTACATGAACATCTGTGACAAAAGATGAAACTTGGAATTGTTCAAATCTTGGAGCATATGACCACGACATCCATGGGTAACTTTCAATCTCTGCACCACAGCCCTGGAACACAATATTAGACATGCATGATATCACTCTATATTGGTACAACTAGCAATTTGCAGCCCATATCTGATGCCAGTTGACTTACAACAGCTCACATGCAGCCAATCTTCAAGATTTCAAGAAACCCTCCTCTTGATGGCAGCAGTTAAAGCATTAGTGGTGGCTGTCCTACATCAGTCATGGCTGCTTTGGGAGGAGTTATGGCTGTTAAAGTAGGTGTGTGGCTGTGTTGTGAGAAGATGAGGCTGTCCTGGAAGCAGTCATGGTAGAGTAGACATCATGCAATGTTGCTTTGACAGCACTCGAGACTATTTTCCTTGATCTTCTAGACAGTTGAGGGCAGAGCTGTCTTGCCTAACATGAAGGCTGCTTCTTGCAGTTTGATTTCAGATTAACTGCGTGTGACAAGATTTATCCTATCAATCTTTAACATCAATTATACCTGGTCAGTCCACTCACTGGGGGCCTGAGTTTCTACTTTTTTTAGAATGCTAATCAACCTAAATAAGGTAGTCTATAGATCCTCAAGGTTGGTTCATGTCCTAAGCTAGTGTCAAGAGTGCTGCTGCAGTGGGTGCATCGCAATCAGGACTGAAAAAGCAACTAGTTTTATGCAATTGAGGTGATGGCTGTTCCAGCCAAGGTGTTCTCTGATGTCATTGAGCTGATGAAAATTTGGCTTTTTGCACTAGTTATATATTTTTATTTCTATGATTTAAGCGCTTAAATTATGCTGGTGTAGCCAGCTCTGGTTATATCAAACAGCTCGAGCTGGCTATATCAAACAGCTCCTGAATTAAACTCCTGGATCAAAAGCTTGTTTTTTGTGAGCAAGGATGTCTGCAGTCAAGGAGATGATTGTGTGGCATTAAACACTGCTAGTTGCACTGATATAGAGTATGATTTAGCTCTTCTAAGCATTCCAGGGCTCTGCTAAAGAGATTAGATTTGCCCATGCAGATAGTGACTGTATGCTGTACATTTGAAGGTTTCCAACATATGTTCACAGAATAAAGTTAAAGATAATCCCACAAGTGGGTGCAAGGTTTTTGGGTCAATTTGTCTTGGTGTTTGGGTGAAAATTTATGCAATTGTGGACAAGCAACCTAGCTCCAGTTCTCGTGTTCACTCTCTCTTTTAATTGCTGAATTTGTTCTACAATGTAGGTCTACTCTAAGTTACTGAGGACCGGTTTCATCAAGTGCCGGCCATTGATGAGAAGTTAGCGGCTCTCTTCATTATCCTGGTGTCCACACGCTAGGCCTTTGTCTGTGACATATGCTACTGCCCCTAGGTTACTATCTTTGTCTTAGCTGTGCCATGGACGACCACCATCTTCAGGATTTCCTTCCGCACGTCCTAGGCCCTTGGGGCAGTCCCATACATAGTGACTCTGTGCCTCCTCTATCTATGGGGTGGGTTGAGTTGAGGAGGTAGATGATGAAAACTCTCCATGCTATTGAGAGAGCAATGGGTAGAATGAGTATTATAGGAGTACAACTCGTTAGCCCTAAAAGTGCAATTAGTTGTCTCAAATTGTTGCATACAGAAAACCATGAGCAAGGTGAAGAATGTTGAGGTTAAGGAAACGTTTGCACGACACCTATCAAGATTAAAAATAGTACTTTTGGGCACCAAGTAATGTGGTCCCTCTGAAGCTGCTGGAAGTATTGAGGATGAAGATGAGCAGTTTGCTCCTCTCTGTCACTGGATAAAGTTACCTTTCATAGATAGTACAGGTTGCTGTGGATATTGAAAACTCAGCAGCTCCTGGTAGATTTGTTTGATGAAAACATTTGGCAGGGTGTATACTGAAGAGTTAAGTTAGTATATGGAAGCTGCTATTTGCTGGTCTTGTCTCCAGCAGTTCACCTAGCTGTCAAGAAGGTTCAGGCTACTGGCTTCCACAGCTTGATGTGATGCAGGTTATGAAAATCATCACTATGGAAGCAAAATATATATGTATGCTTCAAGACAGCATGTGAAATGCAGGAGTTCGGCAATGATAGTATGTGAGAAAGCTAGCAAAAATAAGTGCATGAAGCAAAACAAGAGCATGAATGTGAAGGCATTAAATGGAATTCCCTTAGCTGAAATGAACAGCCTGTGTACAATTGCCATGTACACTTGATGCGTGTGTGGTGTCAGTGATGGTCCTAAATATGAAATGAAAGATATGGAAAAGATTCAAATGACAAGTGATGGCAGAGTGGACCAAAGGGGCCCAAAACAAAGGCATATTAGATAAAGCTCCCACTGATTAAATAATGGGATGCAAAGCAGGGATAAATTGAGTAAATGGCAGGGTGGACCAGAAGGCCCCAAACAATGGCATACTAAATATGCTTTCACTATTTAAATGATGGGCTCATAAGTAGGAGATTGTGATACTGTAAACAGATGAGCCATCACCTAGAAATCATCCAGGTGAAGATGAGAGAGAAGTAACCAGAGAGGTCACAAAAGATTACTTGTAGCCCACGGTTTCGTGACTGCAAGGAGATGAAGCTGGAGATTTTATTCTTTTTTTTTTGGGGTGTGCATGGAATGAAAAAACCCTGCATGGAATGTGAGTTCCCTTGTTTGTGCATATAGTGGGCGATGTAGATTTGAATTATGTATTCCCTCCATAAACTCTGTTGGTTTTTGGTACTAGCGATCCTTGTTGGTATGCTTGCTACAATCCTTCTTGGTTGTGATCCTTGCAATTAACCAACGAATAAGGGAATGCCACTTTGTCACACGGGCGTGAAATTTTGAGATGCTTTAATCTTGTCAATAACATTTGATTAAGATATTAATCAAATGTGCAAGGTGCTTTAACACATGCGATACACATGGCAAATATTCCATGGTAACAAGCTAAGGACCTTGAGGATGCTGTGGGTATTGAAGGCAAAAGTTGTAATAAGTTATGCTTGACAGATACTAGATGGTACTCAGTATAATATTTGGATCTAGAATAATTTATTGGCGACTAATATTAGTGGGTGACATTAAAGGCTAGGTATTAATTAATTAATCAATATTAGCTTAAGGATTAATAACTTCTCAAGGATACTTGAAAGGCAAATTGGCTTAGCCAATTTAGTTATTGGTTGGTAAAATTAATTTTTGAGCATTAAAATAATTATCAAAGTAAATTTTAAAATATTTAAAAATTAATTTAATAAGTTGGATAATGTTAGAAAATGAGATTAAAAGATAATAACTTGGCAAAACTTGTCTATGCAAGTGAAGAAAACGCTTTTAGAGGTTGGTGAAAGTCTATTTCAATGATTGTGAGAGAGGAGGAGGTTG
Organism: Lygodium microphyllum; assembly: GCF_053477565.2. NCBI lineage: Eukaryota > Viridiplantae > Streptophyta > Polypodiopsida > Schizaeales > Lygodiaceae > Lygodium > Lygodium microphyllum. The sequence goes on along the minus strand of NC_141139.1, from coordinate 14,673,377 downwards.
TTAGAGAGCAAGAAGATATGGTTGATGTGATTTATAGTTACGAGAGATGAGGCCTAGAGTATGTGACAACAGTTTGGAGCCCTCCAATAACAGGTGATAGTAGCCCAAGATCTAGTGTAGGCAATACTATACAATCTAAGGAGGCAACAATCTTTTGGTGGTCTTAAGTGACATGTGACAACTTCTATGGCTGTTTGAGCAAGGCAAGAGTAACTTTTCAGCATTTCTTGTTATGAAACTTTGAAAGTTCTCTCTATGGCATTCTCTCATCCATTAGCCATATCTCAAGTTATCTCAATATTTTTCAGTAGTTTGAGCTATAAGAGGAGATTTTTGTCAATCTCTTGTAAATTCTAATTTATAGTAGAAATTAGGATTTTGATAGTTGCCTTAGGATGTGCTTAGAATTAAAGATTTAGGATATGAATTTCAACAGTTAACATTGAGAAATTTTAGGGAGATTTAATAGGCCAATTAATCAATATCAGATTTGGAGATGAATTTGTCTTTCAAGAAACCTTGTACTCAAGCAAACCAAGCGGAAAATCGGTTTGGAGATTTGTTACTCAGTCTTAACAGCAAGACACTTGTATTAATAGAGGAGGTTAGAGGATTTTAGTTGTATGTTATCATTTGTAATAAAAGTTAAAGAAATATGGCAAAGACACCAATTTTGGAGCTAACAAACTGCTTTTATATTTTGGTTTTGTAAATTTATTAATTACTATAATTAAGTGCTTAATTGGATTATTTACTATTCTATCCGAGGAGGAAGGTGAGAGGTTATAATTTGTAGCCCCAATGAATGAGTCCTACAATATGACAATAGTTTGGAGCCCTCTAAGAGCAGGTGACAACAATCCAAGGTTATTGTAGTGCAAATGACAGCATATAGGAGGGGGCATGAATCTTTCTTATGGTCCTTAGCTATAGGTAGCAACTTTCATGACTATTTGAGTAGGGTAGTAATAGCTTTTCAACGTTTCTCGCAATGAAACTTTGAAATTTTTCTCTTCACAATATTCTCTCTCATTTCTTAGCCATCTCTCAAGTTATCTCAACATTTTTCAACAATTTAAGATATAAGAGGAGATTTTAGTCAATTTTTGTTGTAAACCCTAATTTATAGCAAAAATTAAGGTTTTGACAATCGCCTCAAGATACAAGCTTAGAATTGAGGGCCTAGGACTTGAATTTCAGTAGCGAATTAAGGAATTCAAGTCCTAGGCCTTCCAAGACACCAGCCAACCAATTTTAGATTTGGGGTTGAATTTGTATTTTAAGGAGCAGGGTGAAGGTTAATTGCCAAGCAAACCAAGGGAAAAACTTGCTGCTCAATTTTGATAGCAAGAGACTTGGATTAGAGGAGGGGTTAGAGGATCTCAGTTGTACTCTAGCCATTTGCAATAAAAGTTAAAGAAATATTGCAAGGAGCATTAGTTTTGGAGCCAACAAGTCATCCAATGTCCAAGATTGTATGGTAAAGTATGTATTTCAATTTTGTGAGTTTATTAATTGCTGTAATTAAGTGCTTAATTAGGTTATTTACCACCCTATCTGAGAATGAAAATTGCTTTTATACTCTATAACGCGTTAGGTTTGGGTTGGTTGCTAGTCAAGTAGCTCTCTCTCTCTCTCTCTCTCTCTCACTCACTCACTCACTCACTCACTCACTCTCTCTCTCTCTCTCTCTCTCTCTCTCTCTCTCTCTCTCTCTCTCTCTCTCTCTCTCTCTCTCTCTCTCTCTCTCTCCCTTGCTCCTAAATCTCCATCTCCATACTTTGATATTGATGATTGTTGTTGGTCAGACTCATTGTAATTCTCCCAAGTCACGATTGCTATAATCAATAGATAGAGCAAGAAAAATTGCATCGTATGTAGGACTTGGGGTTGGTTATGGTCGGGGGCGGCTTGTCCTCTTTGTTTTCATTTTCCTTTGCATCTAATATTGATGGTTGTTGTTAATCAAGCTCACTACAATCCTTCCAAGTCACGATCGTTGCAATTAGCAAACATAGCAAGGAATAATGTTCTATTTGCAATGCTTTATGTGTTAGATTGATTGTTGACTAGGCAATAGTTTTAGGGTTTAGAATTGTTGCAATTGTAGCCCAATCAACATTTTGTCTAGTCATTATTGTTGCATGTCTATGTCATTCACATATCGTATTTAGGATTATTGGAATGCACACATAGCTTAAGTTTGAGAGCATACAACGCAGTGTATTTATTGATAGGCAATAATAGAGAAGATTTTTACAAGAGTAAGTATGTCCTAGAGTAAAACATGCATATATGCAAGGCCAAGGGGAGCAAAAAACCCCTTCTAAAGGAAAAGTGCAGTGGTAGTCCTAAGTTTGTTTACACATCACTACCAAAATATGGTATCAAATCTCTCTTGGGAGTGTGATGCAGTGAACAAGAACGAGCACTCATGTATAGGGAATTGCCAAGCCCACTAAACTACAATCATTGCATAAATGTGAGTAAGCTTAGAGATTTGTGAAAAGCTTTGAACTTCGCATGAGGCAAGCTTTGTGAAAAGATTTGCATGGTTGTCTTATGTTAGCACATAGGCCATGTTGATCTCTCTTGTAGGGTTTCTCCTTCTCATAGTGATAATGCACCTCAATGTGCTTAGTATGAGCATGGAATGTTGGGTTTTGTGCAAATGTACTTTGATTGTCAATGAAGATGGTAGTGGTAGATGATTGTCGAATACCCAACTCAAACAAAGGACATTTGGTACTCTCAAAAGCTATCATGTATTTAGCTTCACAATTAAAAGTGGTTGTAGTGGGTTGTTTTTGCTCAACCATGATATGTATGAATTGCGAAGTATGTAATAAAAACCACTCATGGTACATGACTATCATAACAACCAGTCGGTTAGAATTGAAAAAGTGTGTTGGTAATGAGCTCCTCTTAAGAGAAAACAACTTAAGGTATTGCATACTATCTAAATAGCAAACGATATGCTTCAGTGCCTCCCAATACTTGATGCTTGGACTATACATAAAAATTGCTCATCTATGGGATCGTGAATTGAATGCTCCCTTGTAATGCATGTAAACCAAGCATCTAATAACTTTTTGATAGGGAAAGACATCAAAGTAGACTTTAGTATCATGAAGGCTTAACTTGAAACATGTCTCTATAGGTGTAGAAATAAGCTTGTAGTCTCTCTAGACCAAATGTTTTGAATAATGTTTCAATATACTTTGTTTGGCATAAACTAGTATCTCCATTGCACTTCTTGAAGCAAATGCCTAAATAGTGATGCAATAGGCTCAAATCTAACATGTCAAAAGTCAAATTTAACTCAATCTTAAAATTGACAATGTGTCTCATTAGGACCACTTGACAACACATCATTGATATAAACAATAATGATTAGAGACACATCACCCTTATGTTTGATATTTAAGGTGCTCTCAATTGGACTATTTTGAAAACCATGTGTAGCCAAGTGTGCATGTATCTTAGGCCAAAGTGACGCACAAGGCGTGCGTAGTGTGCAACTTTCCACTTTGCGTTCGTCACCCATGGTTTTCACCATGATCTCCAGTGGTCTTTTCCCACCTTTGCTTACCAGAAGGCACTTTGCTTAGAAAGAAAGTAGAGAGCAAGATAGCTTTGCGATTAAAAGAAATGATACTTGTATTATGTAGGCGCAAGGCTCGGGTGGAGGGAGGAACACCTAGGCGTATGCGAGATGAAAACTTGGTTATAATGTTTTGTGCGCTTGACCTCCCTCATACACACCCCCCCACGAGGAAGCTCAATGTCCTCATTGAGTGGAAGTGGGATTAGTTGACTTCAAAATTCGAGGGTCTTAATCCACTCCTAGTGAGTAGATCAGTGTTTAACCCGCTAAGTGCCTTATCCACGAACTCAATACAAGTGTGAGATAAGGTCTTTGTTTATTTGAAACAGAAAATAGACATACCTATACCTAACTTTGCCTTGCCCACCGACTCTATTACATATGTGGAGACAAGGACTTTGATGGAGATACACCAATTCTTCTGCCCACTACTCACTTACAACTTGTGAGATAGGTGATCACTTTGGGGGTAATGGCGGATGATATAAATCAAGGTTTTCTCACTCGTTGTAGAATTGGAGTAGAAGATCGTGAGCATGTTCAATGACTAGTGGTTTTGCCACCCATGAAGCCTCCTTCATAGGTCGATTCTTCCATTTGATGTGAAACTCCGGGTGTTGGCTGATGAAGCGCGTCTCCAGGATGATCTCTGGCTCGATGGCAAGCTGAGCAAGTTGTGCTGGGAGTGGTTGTTGGCACCCGAACCAGGTATTTGTATGGAAGCGTTGGAGTAGTTGAACATGGAATGCATCATGGATTAACACATTCGGCGGCAGCTGGATCTTGTGATATCATTGAGCCGGGTGATAACTTTGTATGGCCCATAGTACCTGTTGTTGAACTTGGGGGTGAGGTTTTTAGGTAAATCAATGTTCTTGGAACTGACCAGCACCAAATTGCCAGGGAAGAACTCCACATGCTTTTTCCTTTTGGCATTTTATCTCTTTGTGATGAGCAGCTTGTTGTTCCGGAGGCTTTCTTGTGCCACCAGCATTCTTTGTTTCCATTTGAGTAGGAATTCTTTGACGTCTGGATCTTTCACATACTGTTTACCTGTTGCTAGGGCCAGGGGTGTGATCACTTCTTTATGTGTTGCTACCTCAAAGGGGGTGAAACCAGTAGAACTATGTAGGGTGGCATTATAATGAAACTCCAGGATGTCGAGATACTGCGCCCAATCTTTCTGATTTGCTCTGACATAACTTCAGATGTAATCTTCAATGCCTTGGTTGAGTTGCTCTGTTTGGCCATTTGTTTGAGGATGAAAGGCCAAAGAGAATCGGAGCTGAGTATCCATCAACTTGAAGAGCTTCCGCCACATGTTGCTGAGGAAGCGGGGATCGCGATCGGATACAATGACTAGAGGCAGACCATGATACTTGAAGACCCTGGAAAAGAATAACTTGGCCACCTTTGGTACAATAATAGGCGGCTCGGTAGCAATAAATTGAGCCTGCTTGGAGAGATAGTCCACCACGACGAAGATCGCCGTGCATCCATGAGACTTTGACAAATCTGTGATGAAATCCGTACTTACCACATCCCATGGTCGAAACAGAATTGGCATTTGTTGAAGTTCTCCTGTTGGCTTCATCCTTTGAGCCTTCACCATTTGACAAGTCGGGCAGGTGCAGACATATTCGGTGACATCCTTTCGCATCTTGGGCCAGTAAAAAAATCTCTTTAAGTGATCAAAGGTCCTAATTTGACCAGAATGACCCCCAATGGAACTATCATGACATTTCCATAGTATCTGATTCCTTTGCTCATCATTCTTCAGTACATACAAGGCTCCTTAATAGTAGATGAGCCCATTTCTGACTTCATACATTCCCCATGGTGTAATACCTGCTTCAATCTCCTTCAAGAGTTGTTGAGCTTCTTTATTTCCATCAATTTTCTCCCACACTTGGGCCCCAAATCTGCTTTTTGCTATTGTGATGGCTTGAAGTTCTGCTTGTCGACTTAAAGCATTCAATATCTTGTTAGAGGAGCTGGGTTTGTGAATGATTTCTATATCAAATTCTTCTAAAAAGTCTTGCCATCGGGCCTGCTTTGGTGATAGCTTCGGTTGAGCTTAGAAGTACTTGAGAGAAATGTTGTCTGTATAGACTTTGGTTGGCTTGTCTTGTATATAATACCTTCATTTCCTCAAGTAATGTACCACTGCATACATCTCTTTCTCATGAGTTGCTCACCTTCTTTCAGTTGGGTCCAGCTTCTTTGATTCATAACACATAGGATGCCCATCTTGCATGAGCACACCATTTATGGCATAACTTGACGCATCTGTGTGGACCTCGAACGGGCGTGAGAAATCAGCCATCTTCATCACCGGGGCTTGAACCATCATGCTCTTTAGTTGCTCAAAAGCCTGTTGTTCTCGCTCCGTCCATTGGAACATAGCTGAGTTGGATGTTAGATCTGCCAGAGGAGCTGTAATCTTGCTGTATCCTTGAATAAACCTTCGGCAGAAGATAGTAAATCCCAGAAATTCCCTCACTTGTCCAACTTTGCGGAGAGCCTTCCAATTCTTCACTGCTTGTACTTTCTTAGGATTTATGGCAATGCCATTTTCTTTGACCAGATAGCCCAAAAATTCAATCTCTTGCATAGCAAACTCGCAATTTTCTGGCTTGACAAATAACTGGTTGATCCAGAGTTGAGAAAATACCTTATCCAGGTGCTGCACATGCTCTTCCATTGTTCTACTGTAAATCAGGACATCATCAATGTAGATGATCACAAAGTCATCTAGATAATCAATGAATATTTTATCCATGAGCTCACAAAAAGTTGCTCGTGCATTTGTGAGCCCCTCTAGCATGACTAACCATTCATAGCTTCCATATTGGCTTCTGAAAGCTGTCTTTTCTTCATCTCCTTCTGCTATTCTGATTTGGTGATACCCTGACCTTAGGTCAATTCTACTGAAGTAGCGTGCTCCTTGCAGCCGATCCAACAACTCATCTACCATTGGAACTGGGTACCTATTTCTCACTCTAGACTTATTGAGAGCCCTGTAATCCGTGCATAGTCGAAGAGACCCATCCTTCTTGACAAATAGGACTGGAGCACCATAAGACGATCTACTAGGTTGAATGTGACTCGAGATCTCCATTTATCCCAGTTGTATCTTTAGTTCCATTAGCTTCGTTCCTTCATCCTGTATGTTGGCCTTACTAGAGGTTGTACTCTTGGCAAGAGATCAATTCGGTGATCGATACTCCTGCGAGACGGCAAGCCTGAAGGCAACCTGTCAGGCATGACATCTTGGAACTTGTCCAGGATCTCTCGGACCCTGTCATCTCCTATTGTCCAGATGATCTGTTGGATCACTAGTTCCTTTTTAATGAGTCTTATCATGTAGAATCGCAACTATCCCTCGTGCTTCAGCTCTTTCTCTAGTTGTTTGGCAGTAATCTCCATGGGGCCTTGGGCTTCCACTTGTGCTTGTTGAGTTGATTCAGTGGCCTGATCCACCACTGCTTTAATCTTCTTTACGGTTGCTCCTTTGTTGGTGCTTTCTGCACCCACACCTTTGTGGGACTATCTTTTTTCTGGCTACTTGAATCTTGTACCTTGGTAACCATCCGTCTAGCATTCACCGCATTTCTAGCCTGTGATTTGTTGTGGCCTTTGCATTTGGGGCAAAAATATGGCACCCATACCACTGAATGAGGGCCTACAAGTATATTTTATTCTTTCTCATGCCCAATATCTGCACGACATGGTTGTCTATCCAATCCATGCCTAGGATGCCTTCAAAGTCATCCATTGGGACCACTATAAAATCCAGGCTTGCCTACCACTGTCCAATTTGAATTGAGACCCCTTTTGCCAACTCGCAGTACCTATACTTCTCCTGTACAAGAGACACCTCTAGCCCTTCTGCCCTCACTGGCTTCACATCTAGCTGGGCTGTTACCTGAGGTGCTATGAAATTGTGTGTGGCCCCTGTGTCCACCATCATCATCTAGGGTAGATTCCCCAACTTAGCTTGAACAAACATATTGCATATGCTGGGAATGAAGATTGGCATAGTGGTTGATGGCTTTGCCCCCATTGCCCTTGCCTTTGCCTTTGGTTTCCACTCCTCCTCTTATTCTCATATCTTCGTTATCTAGACTGTTGACCTCGACCCCTCTGCGTCTACTTGTGCATAAGCAAACCTTGAGCCACTTGATGAAGCTGCTCCTCTTGGGCAATCTCGTGCGAAGTGCGGTCCTCCGCATGAGCGACAAGCCAATGGGCCTCCTCTTCCTTGCCCAATTCTACCCTCTCCTCTCTAGCCTCCTCTGTTTGAATTGGTCCCTTGGCCGACCCCTGAGTTGGTTGTCCTGGAACTAATAGAATTGTTGGTTGGGGTTTTATCGGACCAAGTCTCCGTGTACTCTAGTCTGAGGGGTTGCTTGCCACTCCATCCACTATTCCCCTGTGCATTGTTTTGGTATGATCCTTGGTTTTGTCGATTTTCCCATGTTGAATTGGATTGAGCGGTGTTACCTTCTTGAGAGAATCCACGACCCGTCCCTCCTTGTCTACCATCATATTCTGTGAGCCTCTCGGCCATCGTCATGGCCTCCCAACACACTTCCTGGATCTTGTTTCTCTATTTCTCTTCAAGCCCATGGCTGCATCCCATATAAAAAACCATGCAGTTTGGTGGTTATATCTATGTTAGGTAGCTGAAGCATTAGAGACATATACTTTTGTACATAGTCTCTCATTCGGCCTGCATTTTACCTCAGATTTCTCCATTCGTCTCTGACCTTGAATGGTTCATTCTTTGGCACAAAGTATTCCTTCATGCTCCTCTGTAACTCTTCCCATGTGAGTTTTCCGCCAAACTGATCTTCCTCATACATCAGCCACTTTGAGGCATCACTCTCCAATAGCTGTGTTGCCACAAATCCTCTTCTTTTGCTTGAGACTTTGAGTAACTTCATGTAGCCATCCACCTCTCGTATCCATTGGTTTAGGCTCACTGAGTCCCTTTCTCCTTTGTACTTTTGTGGTGCTTGAAGCTTGTATTTTCCCATTTCATCGGATGAGGAGCCATCTTGATTCTTCTTCTCTTTCCTTCGGCGCCTTCGGTGAATCTCCCCATCATTGTCAGTTTCAGCTTGAGTCTTTCCCAGTGCCTTGGGTAACGTGGTAGCCAGCAAGTCCATCATTTCTCGCATGGCATCCATTGGATTGGGCTCGCGCCACGGCTCCTCTTCATCATGCATAGCAGCATTCATCTCATTTGTTGAGTGTTGAAATGATTTGTTTTTTGACTGATTTTTGTTGATTTTGAGAGCTGAATGGTAGATTTTATGAGATGATTGATTGGTTTGGAAGTGGTTTGAGAGTGTTTTGGATGATATTGATTGTGTTTTGAAAGTTCATAATGTTTATTAGTGGTTCTGTGATGTTTTGATAGGTTCTGATTGGTTATGTATACCTTCTGTATAGTTTCTATTTTGTTCTGTTTTGTTCTGATTGTCTTCTGTAAGGAGGGATTGAGTATTGATTGATGAAGATTGAGATATTGTGAAAACTTATTGAATGGTTTGTGAGAGTTTGGAATGGTTTGAGTATGAGTTAAGTGGTTTTGATGACCTTTTGTAACCTTCTGTAGGTCTTCTGTAGAGCCTCCGTTTCTGTTCTGTTCTGTTCTGTACTGTAGCTGTTCTGGTGGTGTTCTGATACTGTTCTGTGACTGTTTTGTATGCTTCTGTATGTGTTCTGATGGATGAGAGTGTAGCTTGGGAAAGTTTTCTAGCCTTGGAAAGAGGTGAATACAAGTGTAAAAGAGCTGAAAGAAGTGAAAGAAGTAGCTGTTAAAGACTCAAGTGAAGACTAGAGTGAAGTGATAGTAGTGAGCTATGAAAATACACTGTAGTGGCTCTGGTGACTCTTCATATCAGACATACCTCTTGGGAGGGGTATCCATGACCTAAGAAGGATTATTGAGAGTGATTTTTGAGAGATTGTAGTGAGGATATGATGTATTATTGAGAGAGAGAGAGAGAGAGAGAGAGAGAGAGAGAGAGAGAGAGAGAGAGAGAGAGAGAGAGAGAGAGAGAGAGAGAGAGAGTCAGAGATAGCCAATTCTATTGAAACAGAGTGATTGTATGTGAGAGATTGAGAGAGAAGACTATGAAGATATTGAAAATGAATACTATGTGATGTATTTTCATTCAAAGATGGTGTATTTCTTTGCTTTCTTTGTTCTATTGATGGATTTTGTGAAGATATTGAAGAATATGGTTGATTCTATCAAATCCGTGGGAGATCTACATGATGCTGTATGAAGATTTGTTGTGCATGTTCTTTTCTTCATTGTGATCATATGAAACATAATAAACAAGCTTGATGTAACAAGATAGATTTTCTTGCAAGAGAATTTCCTTTTCCTTGGTGTTTCTCTTGGGGCTCCATGTTTTTGGTGCGCAGTCGGGGAAACTTGCCATCAACAAGCACTAGAAGAGGCTGAAAATGAAGGAAATGGCATGTCAAGAAGAGAATAATTCAATGGATTTTTGTAAAGTTCCTTCTTCCATTGAAGAGTTGGAATTTCTCATAATCAAAGCCACTTTTCACAAGAAGTTCATTCCACAATGGCGGAAACACATCACCATCATGATGCATGCTCTATGTGGTGGACAGTTTTCTCTTCCTGTTGAAGCAGCAGAAACTTGCATCTTGGTGGCAAACTGAAGAGCATAAATAGAGAGAATGATCATCCATGGAAGATTTGGCATTCATTGAAAAGTTTTCAGACATCATCAAGTGGAAGATTGTGAAGAAGCTTCAGGAGTCGGGCTGTGGAAGTTCACAAAGACAAGAAGGAAAAGAGTTGGAATTTGTTTGTGGATGCTCAACAGCAACATACATGGGATGCTTGGTGTACTGATAACCTTCTGTTCGTTCAATTAGCAACCCACTGGAAGTTGGTAGACAGAGTATTTTTCACAACATACACTGTTGAAACCATCAGAAGTTGGCATTACTATGATGATGACACCACCACAATGCTTAGACGAATGCATTTTGACACCTTTAGAATCGAATACATTCCTCTGTACAGTGGCATGAAAGTAGAATTCAGAGACGTTGAAAAGGAAGAAGTAGAAGAAATGTTAGCAAGACAATCCTCCAGAGAGACTGAAGCCTTCTATTAACCCTCTGTGGAGCACTAACAACATAGTGGAGCCAACCCCCTGATGAATGACGCAATAAAGAGGCAAGCGTTAGAACTAGTCCAGAGGTACGTGAGAAGATAGAGATGAAAAATCAGAGCGAGCTCGCAGTAGAAGCCGCCTTTGATGCCCTTGCGGAACTCTTTACAGAAGTCCCAATGGCACATCAAGCCCTTCCTCCTCCTACTGGAGGTCCAATTCCAAGCCAGATCCGTCGTGGAAATATTGATGACAGGCCAATGAATGTAGTTTCATTGCCAATTTTTAAGGGAGAGTACAATGAAGACGCTGATCTTCATGTAGCAGAGTTTATGGTAGCGTGTGTGGCTAACAATGCCAGAACCCCTGAGCATTGGTTAGCAATATTTTCCGCCACTTTCAAGGGCGCGGCGTTTCAGTGGTATGAGAGAAGCAGCAGGAACTTTTGGCACATGGAACGACCTGAAGTTGACATTCCTCACTAAATTCATGCGTGAAGGTTTTGAAGAGCGGATGCGAGAGGAATTTATGAACCTAAGTCAGTCCTCTGGAAAAAGAGTAGAAGCTTATGTCTCACGAATGGAATCCATCCTGAAGAGATGGACTAACCATAATCTAGATGATGGCATTCAGAAGGGGGTGTTTCTCAGAGGATTACAACCAGAAGTCCGTAAGTTTGTGGAGCTGCAAAGACCAGCCACACTGCAAGTTGCAACAGAAGGTGCAAGACTGTACGATGAAGTGAAAGCTAGACTAGCGATGAATACAAGAAGAGGAATTCTATCTCCTCTGATGCCAAGAATGATGTACCCACCAAATGCAGTCCCAGGGATTGTCCCCTACCCTTACCAATAGATGTCCCCAGTATCACAGTACAGTGCACAAAATCCACAGTGGCCACAATCAATGCCTCAAATGATGGTTCAACCACAACAATGGTCCCAACCAATTTCCTCAATGTCAAATCAGCAGCAACAGTGGAATCTTACCAACTGGAGCCAACAGCCAACGGTTCAAACAGGAGCTCTGAATCAGAACCAGAACAGAGATTTCTCTGCACCAGCCCAATCTGTCTATGCAGTGATTACAGAGACTCCTCAAAACCCTCCTGCTAGTACATTCGGAGGAGAAAGCTTGAAGGATTATTTATTCAACTTAGTTGCAAACATAAAAAAGGAGTTGATGGATGTGATTACAAAGCAGCTACAGATGTTGAAAGTTAATACCGCTAGCATATCCAACGTTGCAGGAGCAGGAAGAGATGTGATGCGGTCAAATACTTGGTGTGGTAAGTGTCATCAAGCAGGTCATTTAGCCACTGAATGTACACGAAACCAACCATTCCTGGAGCTTTCTGTTCCTACTGTTTGCGGAAGAACCATACAGAGGACATTTGCTCTCTAAAGGAGATGCATGATAGGAGAAGGAAGGAAGAAGACGCAAGATTCAACTTGCTGGAATCCAAAATGACAACACATGATATTGGACCCAAGCCTAGAGAGTTTGGTTCTAATTTCGAACCCAGAAGATTTTCCTCTCAAAGTTACAGAGGAAGACAGTCTGGCGGTGGTCAGAGAACAGAAGTGGAGTGTTACAAATGTGGAGAAAAGGGACACATCTCACTAAATTGTCCAAATCCCAGAAGGTCAGTGGATTACAAGCCCTTATGCAGTCGATGCAAAGGAGGCCACACTGCAAAAGATTGTCCAAGCCCAGCCCCAGTGAAAAACAGTGCTACTGATAGTCCGGCCAAGGCCCAAGAGTCTACCTCCAATTTAGTGGAATTGGAAGTTGCTGCCATCACGCGTGCAAAGAAGAAGGAACCATCTATCCAGAAAGAAAACAATCCTCCTGCTAGAACAGTGAAGTTCAATCTTCCACCAGAAGAACATAACAGAACAGAGCCTGACAGTGTCGTACAGAGCACTACAGTGCCACAGAGAGTTATAGAGATAGTTCTAGAGACAAGACCAGAGGTCCAGGAGACAGAAGAGGCGGAGGTGCCACAAGTGACAGAAGTTCCCATGATGCCCCTGTTGGAATAAAGAGGGAAGATGAAAATGGGTGTTGCCCCATTTCCTAACTGATTAGAGAAGCCAGTGGATTCTATTAAGGAATACGATCTGGTTAGAGATCTATATACCTTTAAACCAAACCTTACATTCCGACAATTATTGATGTTGTCTCCCAATTGCCGAAAAAGGTTCAAAAGTATATTGATAAGAAGTCGTGGCTTAAGGATTGCTCCCTCAACAACAACAAAATCCAATAAAGCTCCAGAGCTTGTCAAATAAGTGGATGTGGCTAACACCTTCCTAGATCCAGGTACTCCAGAGACTGGCATGTGGATAGAAGACTGCTTTATTGCAAATGCACTGATTGATGGAGGTTCATTAGTAAACATTATGACGGATGTGACAATAAAGGATCTAGGCCTACAAGGTGTGCAACCCACCCAATGGCTCATCAGACTGGCGGATCAGAGTAGAATCAAGCCTTTGGGCATTCTCCCATATGTGAAGACTACAGTGGCTGGAAAAGATTATTAGCTAACTTATCTGGTGGTGAAGCCAAACTCTTATGGTACATCCTACCCTCTGTTACTGGGCAGACCATGGCTTTTTGAAGCCCGAGCAAGGACGGATCGGTTCAAAGGAACCATGACCTTGGGTAGAGGACCCAACAAAGTGGTGTTGAAGTTATATGGTTCTCAAAAAGGACATGGATCCACCTTCTTGGAATTATCTTCTGACTCCCCTAATGAGGCTACAAATGGAACATCATCAGACGAAGATATCAAACAGATTCTTCCCAAGAAAACAGTGGCACGTTCCTTAACAGTGGATACTGTCAGCCAACTCCCAAAAGATGCAAAGCCATTATCAATGGGTGAATACTTCCTGCCTTAACCAGAAACTATTTCCGAAATCACTTCTGACAGTGAGATAGAAGCATGGATGTACTGCTTTCCCTGTTACATGGCCATAGCAGAGCCAGAGATAGAGGCAGAAGCAGAAGTAGAGACAGAGACAGAAACATGAGCAGAGACAGAGACAGAAGAGGATGAATATGATATGGAAGAAGAAGGTTGTGAAAGTGAGCCAGAAGAATCTATTCCACCTGAAGAGGATACATTTGGAGAAGAAGTTTCAGAAGCATCAGAAGGAGATGAGCTCATGCTATGGGACAGAATGACGATGGTACCATTTGGTGTGGTAAATGGATCTTCTCATATGCAAAATCTTTATAAGACATGGGTTAAGAGGAACAAGCCGTCTTTCAGTAGTGGCTCATGCCGTCCTAACCCATCTTTGCCAAGAAAAGATGATGATGCACCGTGCCAACAAGCACCAGTCCCACAAACCCAACAGAAATCAGAGGGTCCCTGTTATGTGATGTTCCTAGACATGTCATCAGAAGATGAGTCTTCAAGCCAAGAGGTAATTAATCGTGGAACCAAACCCGAAACGGCTCTAATCCCATTCCAACATCTCAAGAGGCAACCTAAGTCTCTATCAAAAGAAGAAGTTGGTTCTAGTGGGACATCGAAGAGGATATCACTCCCTTGAAGGAGTCGGATCTGTATCCAGAAGCAGTCCGTGGGACCTTCATCCGTGAAGTAGAAGGTGAAAGGCAGTTAACTTTTGTGGATACAGATGGTATTGAACGCCACTTGAAGGTGGGTAGCAGCCTCCCAGAAGAGGAGTTGTCAACCTTGTACAACTTGTTGAAATAAAATTTGGACGTGTTTGCATGGTCCTACAAAGACCTAAAGGGGATTGATCCCACAATATGTCAGCATCATATTGACTTGGAGCCTGATGCCAAGCCAGTACGGCAACGACAAAGGAAAATGAACTCGAATTATTTCACATTGGTAAAAGCAGAGCTGCTGAAGCTTCTGGAAGCCGAGTTCATCTATCTAGTGGCAAATAGTGAATGGGTTTCACCCATCGTGGTCGTACCCAAGAAGAATGGCAAGCTTCGTATATGTGTGGATTTCCGCAAGCTCAATTCCAAGACAAAGAAGGATCACTTTTCTATCCCTTTCACAGACCAACTGTTGGACACAGTGGCAGGACATGAGCTTTATTCCCTCTGGATGGATTCAGTGGATATAATCAAAGTGCAGATCGCAAAAGAGGACCAATTCAAAACAACCTTCACCACAGAATGGGGGACCTATGCTTACCGAGTGATGCCGTTTGGGCTCTGCAATGCCCCTGCTACTTTCCATCGAGTCATGATGGCCGCATTCCGAAATCAATTGCACGACTTCATTGAGGTATATTTGGATGACTTCTGTGCCTATAGTTTAATCCGTGAACACTGGGGACACCTGGAACAATGCTTTGACCGATGCCGGGAGTATGGGATTTCCCTCAACCCCGACAAATGCATCTTTGGGGTCTCTTCTGGAGTTCTGTTGGGCCACATTGTCTCTGTACAAGGGATAACAACAGACCCTGCAAAGATCGAAAAGATTGCAGCTTTGATAGCACCCACCAATCTCAAACAGTTGAGGGGATTCCTAGGCCATGTGGGTTACTACAGAAGGTTCATAGCCCATTTCGCAATAAAGGCAATCTCCTTGCACAAGCTTCTGAGGAAAGATGCAGAGTTTACTTGGACGGAAGAATGTGACAGCCTTCACCACTCTGAAGCAGTGTCTGATTGAGGCACCCATTCTGCAACCTCCTGATTGGACGGAGTTCCATATACACACTGATGCATCCATTGAAGGCTTAGGCGCAGTTCTCTGCCAAAAGTATTCCTCAAAGCTGAATCAACCGATCTATTACGCAAGCCGAAAAGTCACTGATAGGGAACGGAACTACACAGTGACCGAGCTGGAGTGCTTGGCAATGGTGTTTGCCCTAGAGAAGTTCCGCCATTACCTCCTATCCACCCACTTTAAATTTTATGTGGATCATGAGACCTTATCCTTCCTGATGAACAAAGCGGATGTGAAAGGACGAATGATGAGATGGCTCCTTTTATTCCAGGAGTTCGACTTTGAGGTGATTACTAAACGTGGTCGTTCCCATGTTCTGGCTGATCATCTGTCGCGTATTCCACAAACTGCAGACGAGGAGAAGGATGATCCAGACCTCTCTGATGCTTCCCTATTCCTGGTAGAAACTGTAACTCCTTGGTATGCAGACATTGCCAATCTACTGGCAACCCAATAGTACCCTCCTGGTATTTCTAGTCGGGAGAGGAAGAAGCTTATGCTAGAATCAGCCCCCTACACCCTGCTAGGTGGTGCACTGTATAAGAAATGCAAAGATGAAGTGCTTAGAAGATGTGTTGCAGGAGATGAGATTGGGATTGTTTTGAAGGCTTGCCATGACGAGCCATGTGGAGGTCACTTTGCAAGAGAAGCTACAGCCAGGAAGGCTCTGCTAGCAGAATATTGGTGGCCTACCATCCACAAAGATGCCTATGATTACTGTAAAAGATGTGATGCTTGTCAGAGAATGGGAAAACCCACCAAGACAAGTGCAATGCCATTGCAACCTATCCTTCCCTTAAAGCTGTTTGAGAAGTGGGGCATTGACTTCGTAGGCCCAATCGACCCTCCCACCAGAAGGAAACAGAACCGATACATCCTCGTATGTATGGATTATGTCACAAAGTGGTGTGAAGCTAAATGCCTAAAGCGGGACGATGGTAACAGCGTGGCCCTGTTCATGTACGAGAATATCATCACCCGTTTTGGCAGTCCCTTAGAGCTGGTAAGTGACAGAGGCACTCATTTCATTAATAAAGTCATGGAAGAGTTGGCAGAGCTGTATAAGATCCGCCATCTCAAGTCCACTCCTTACTACCCCAGAGCCAACGGCCAAGTCGAAGTCACGAATCACATCCTCTGCTTGATTCTGACAAGAATAATTGCCGCACATCGTTGTGATTGGGACGATCGACTTATAGAGGCCCTCTGGGCGTACAGAACCTCCTATAAAGCAGCAACAGGACAGACATCTTTCTAGCTGGTGTATGGTACAGAAGCTGTTTTTCCTGTTGAACTGGAATTACCCTCTTTGAGAGTGGCTATCAAAGAGTGTTTGGGGGACGATGATTCACTGCAACGCTGTCTCCTGCACCTGGAATGTTTGGACGAAACTCGTAGGATGGCTCTACAGTGCATGGAAGCCACGCAAGCTCGACGCAAGGCTTACCATGACAGCTTCATCAAGCACAAGGAGTTCAAAGAAGGTGATTTGGTCCTAGCCTATGATTCACGATTTGGCAAGTTTCCTGGCAAGCTTCAATAGTGGTGGATGGGCCTATATAAGATACTTGCTGTCAACCCTAATGGCTCTGTCCAAGTGCAGACCGTTGATGTCTCTGATGATCCCTTCTTGATCAATGGATATCGTCTGAAGAAGTACTTCCCTCCTTGGGGATCTTGACAATCACGGTTACTTGATCCTTTCCCTCGTTGGCGCGGCACTGTACTTCTTATGATACTAATTTTGATAGCCGTTCTTCAGCCACTCCTGATGAAGTGGACACAACCCTTTGTCCCCTCAATCCCACCTTCCAACCTTGATCTCTTATCCTCTATTTTCCACCAGCGACAGTGGCGAGGTTGGTTCTGATACATGGTCTTTCTACCATTCCCTTACTTAATTCGAAGAAAAAAAAAACACAATATACATATCGGTCAGGGGAGAAAAGGACTTAGGTCCCTGTCATGCCGACCTATTCTTCGAGAAAAGGTGGAAACACCCTCGGGAATAGGGAAAAACAAACAAAAAATTTAAAAAAAAAGAGAAAAAAATAAGAAAAACAAAACTGTTATGGGAGAAAAGGAAGCAATTCCCTGTCATAGCAGGCCTCGTTCCAAGAAAAGGTGGCAAGCACCCTTGCGCGAGAAGCTGGATGTGGAAAAGGTGGCAACACCCAGCCGTCCAGAAAGCGGATTCATTAATTGATATCCCCAGGATCCAATTCCGAAGCTGCCTCCCTTGGTACGCTGTGTCCTGGATCTCTCTGCAGAGTGTCTAACTGTCCTCTAGCAGACGACATGTCCTATCCAACACAACATTCGATTTGATGGCTACCTCCTTGGGTACGCCTCTTCAACAACTGACGACGCGATCTTCATCGACAAACAATCGAGTGACGTGAGCTTTCATCCTAACCGGATGGGGAAGTGAGTATGGTTGCCCTCTATATTTTTCAACAGAGTGTGAGACAGAGGGTGGGTCGAGTGACTAGTCTTTTCCCTTCAAATCAAATGAGAGGTGAGTAGTGTGAATGAAGTGTTGCATGCACGGGATGGGCCTCTCAATGCATAAAGCACAATTTGTTCTGTGCACTGTACTATAAGGCTCCCTGGCCTTCCTTCTCGCACCGTATGCCAACACAGGGCAGGATGTATAGTTGCACCATTAAATGCGCACAAGGCATATAACCTTTGCACAAGTGACCGTGAGGATTACATCAATGGATTTCAGGAAAAGGCTGCCCTCCTATATCTATCAACCGAGCGTGAGACAGAGGGTGGACTGAGTGTGACTGGAGTTTCTTCAATCAATTACCGAGAGGTGAGATTGAGGGACGTTACGACATTTGGAGTCAGGTATGTTCCCGTTTCCCTATGCACCCATGGGATGGGTCTCTACCGTCAACACAAGACACGTCACCTTGTTCTGTACACTGCACTGTAAGGCTCCCTTGTCTTCCTCCTTGCACCTGTGCCAGACGGGTTGGACGCACTAATGCATCATCAACTGTGCACCCTGGCATACTCCTGCACCATTCTCCCTTGTCGATTCCTCAATCGGGTATGAGATATGGGTTTCAATCATTTTTCCTCGAGTGATATTAGTCATGGGTTGAGTGACTGTTCTTTCATTCCATATGAGTGACTGTGAGTTGAGTGCAATATCCCTCATCATCGACGAATTTTCTGCGATTCCTTCAACCAGCTACTTTCCTGGGTGCTGTCGCGTGGTCCCTGCCATGTCGGATGTGTGTCGAGAAGATGCCTTGGTACCTCCAGCAGTCGACAACAACACAGGACGTGTCATCGACAATCAACCTTGATTCTCGACAACATGGGCCAAGTTTTTCTAACTCTACAACTTTTGTTTCTCAGTGATGTTCATGTTTTAAGTGTGGGGACGTTAGTGGATGGTCTGTGGCATGGTCCTAGGTCCCTGTTGCTCTGTTAACCCTATCCATTAAGGTCTTAAGTGTGGGGACGCATCCCTGCGCGTCTACATTGCATACCCCTTTGCATATGTCTTAACCTGCACATGCATGTATGCAATGCCTTGCTGTTACCCTAATGGGGTCCCTTCCCACCCATTCGTTCATGTTCCACCCACCCTTGGGGCTGTTCCCTTGCAGTTTTCCGTTATTCCTTGATTTTGAAGTCCTGCCATGTGAATGCATCCTACGTTCACCGAAGTCCAAATCCAACCTTATAGCCCTGTTCCTCCCTCTGAACTAACCATTTTTCCTTTTTACAAACCCTGTTCCGGTGCGCTATTTTTGAGTTATTAATTTTTGAAGCATTTTGCGCAAATTAGCCGGTTTTCCATATGAATGCGCTTTTCTTGCTTCGGAACCGTGATTTGACGCCATAGCCCTGACAACCACTTTCTCCCTGACATTTTTCCTTTTTACTCCGAGTCATTCCGATGCACGGTTTGTCCACTATTAATTTTTCGGTTTTCTAAGACTTTTTCGTACGTCTTTTTGACATTTTTCCATGTGAACCTGCTCTGTTTGCATCGGAATTCCAATTTGATTTGACAGCCGTGTCCCCTATGTCTTCTCCCACCTTTTTCCTTTTTCCTCCCCCCTCTTTCGACTTCTGGATTTTTACTTATTAATTTTTAAATGAGTTTTCAGGCGTATTTTTGGAGTTTTTTGCATGTGAACCCCTTCTACTTCCACTGGAACTACGGTTTAACGTGACAACTTTGTGCCACTCCTTCTTGCGGAGATTTTTCCTTCTTACTGCATATAATTCCGGCGCACGGTTCGTCCAGTATTAATTTTCGATTCCATTTTCGGGTTTGTTTTTTGGGTTTTTTTCACGTGAACGCGTCTTATCTCAGTCGGAACTATGTTTTGATGTGATAGGATTGTCGGGCACGTCTTTTTGCACAATTTTTCTTTTTTCTCCACTTTGTTCCGATGCACGGATCTTTCGATATTAATTTTTAATTGTGTTTTTTGGTCTGTTTTGTGTTTTTTGCACGTGACCGCCCTTTACCCCTCCCGAAACCTCCGTCGTATATTTTCCTTGTCTCCCCCCTGCCGTCCTGCCCACCTTTTGTTTTTACGTCCTTTCGTTTTGACATCCGGATTGGGAGTTATTAAATTTTCTTTATTTTTATGAGTTTTTACGCGCCCCATCCCGCGCGTGAACGCGCCCTTTTTCGATTCTACGCGTTTTAATGCGCCCTGATTGCATCCGCGTGTCTCGTCCCTATATCCGGGCGCCCTTTCACTCCCGTCACGGCTAATTTTTTTACCCCGCCCCACGCACACGCGCGGGACGGGGGGTACGCCTCTTCTTTATGGGACCCCCCGCCCATTTTCCCCCTTTGGGCCCCTGCCCATCTTCCTACCCTACCCCCCTTTCCACCCCCTGGGCACTCCCCCTATGGACCCCGCCCATATCTCTTTCCACCCCCCTATGTCATTCTCTCTCCCCGACCCCTCCCCAATCCTAACTGCCTCCCCTCCCCTCTCTCCCTCTCCCGCTGCTCCTGCTGCATGCCTCCATCTCCACCCTCCCTACCTTCATCTCCACCCCCCACCTCCCTCCAACTCCACCTCCCTCTCTTTCTTTTCTTCTTCCCTCCCTGTTCTTCTCCATCTCCTCCTCTTCCCCTCTCTTTCCCTTCCTCTTCTCTTCCTTCTTCTCCCTTCTTCCTCCTTGCCATTCCTTCTCTTCTCCTTCTCTCCTCCTTCCTCCCCTCTCCTTCCCCTCCTTCCTTTCCCTCCTGCCTTGTACTCCCTCCCCAGCCGCCTCCAGCCCGTCGCCGCCTTGCAGCAGGCCTTGGCCGTCTGCTCCGCCCTCCGGCCCGCCTCCTGGACGCCGCCCCCTCGTCGCCAGTCGCCGCCCTGCCCATCGTCCGCCACCCGCGCCCTCGCAGCGTCCGCGCCTCCTGCCGCTTCGCCCATCGTTCGCCGCCCGCGCCCTCGCAGCGCCCGCGCCTCCTGTCGCCCCCCAGTCAGCACCTCCTGCCGTTTCCTGCCTGTCCACGCTTTCCCACCCCTTCAAACCCACTAAACCCACTACCCCCCACTAGCCCCCCTTCCCACCCACCACACTACACCCCCTTCCCACCACCCCCATACCCTACCCCCCTCCACTACACCCCCTTCCACCACCCCCATACCCTACCCCCCTCCACTACTCCCTGTTCCCACCACAACCCCACCCCCTCCCCTAATCCCTGTTCCTGCTCCCAGGACCCACAACCTCCCCCACTCTACTAATCCCCTTTCACAACCCATCCCCACACGCACACCCACCACCACTAACCAGGCCCTCTTTTCCCCCACCTTTGCACATACCCACCTCCGCCGTACCCCTTCCCACACTCGTGTTCCCGCGCAGACACCTCACCAGCCGAACCCACCGCCGCTGTTCCCCCCGCACACGCAGCTACCTTTTTCCGTCCTTCGACACACGTACGGGTATGTACGCGCGTGTGGGAGTTTGTGGTTGATCGTGCGATTGTTCGTGCGCGGCTGCGAGACTTTGATCGTTGGTTGCTGACACGTAGCTACCACGCAGCCTATTACTGGGTATTTTCGCAGATTTTTAATTCACACACCCGCAAACCCTTTTACAATTAAAAAAAATAAAAAACAAACAAAAACATTGAAAAATACAAAACAAATAATTAAAAACCACTTTAAATTCTGAAAAAATTACAGAAAAATCTAGGACAATTTCCTTTTATTTTTGCAACCCATGGCTATAGTTTTCTAAACCTGTAAATTTCAGACAAAAATATTTCTACCCATTTTAAAATTCCAAAATATTTTAAAATTCCAAAATATTTTAAAATACCCAAAAATATGATAAAAATTTATTAAAACTACTTATAAATTTTAAATTAATTTCTAAAAAATTTCTAATATTTTTTAAAATATTTTTATCTATCTTTAGCATATTTTTCTCAGCTGTCATAATCTTTCCTTTCACACCTAAATTCATTGAAAATTAAAATAAATAAAAAAAAAAATATTTTTCATCTAACACCCCAACTAAACGTCTAGAAAAAATCCATATATTTTTGGATTGAGGAGAGCGCATTCTTTGCATTTTCATACACCCACTATCAGGTATTTTTTCTTTTAATTGTTATTTGTTATTTCTTCAGCTACCCCAAAACCCACGGTTAATATAAAAATCAAACACAAACCACGAAAAAAACAAACAAACAAACAAACCCATAATTAACATAAATGAACCCTACACACCACCATGGCACGCGCATTCGCGCTAAATACACCATATTTTTTTAATTAAAATAAACCCGCCGTTCACTGAGCACTCGCTAAGTATGCTAAAGAGGTACTTTAATATTTTTTATTAAAATGAACCAACCGTCACAAGAGCACGCGTTAGCAGAAAAGCGATCCACATCACCTTAATTTGTAATCAATGAACTTGCATTTAGAGACCTAGTTTGGGTATCACAGTCCGGGATTCGAATTAAAGCACCGCTTTCATCTAATAATTGGTAATTAAATTTATAAAAAAGAACCGTCGTTTTCTTGCTAAGGTTTATCACTTAATAAAAATTTATTAATTCTTAATAATTTATTAACATTAATCCTTCATTAAATTAATTTCCCCTCACTACACTTAATTTCCATTTTTAATGAACCGTTTCGTGGGATGGGTATGCGCCGTCATTGGAGTTATTTTCATAGTCAAACACTGGTTTATCAACGATGTAGTCTTGATCTGTGTCGGATTTGGTGATGTTTTGGTTTACTGTCTTTGTTACGGTTACATGTACGGTGTGTAGTTTTTTCTTTTATTGCCTGATACGGGGTTCTGGGTGTTTGTTTCATGCATAGCATGAAGCTTTCGGTCGCATATGTCTCAAGGTCACGTCGAATTTTTTCTAGGCTGTGGTTTGCTTGGGGTTAGTTGGTCGAGTCACGTTTTATTATTTTGGCTATTCTCTTATCCTTGGTTTTTTT
Source organism: Lygodium microphyllum (assembly GCF_053477565.2). Lineage (NCBI taxonomy): Eukaryota > Viridiplantae > Streptophyta > Polypodiopsida > Schizaeales > Lygodiaceae > Lygodium > Lygodium microphyllum. The sequence goes on along the minus strand of NC_141139.1, from coordinate 14,650,403 downwards.
GTCTATTGCTTTGCAGGCATTCTCTTTGATTGTTTGTGTTTGTGGTGTGTGTGTAACCATCTGAATGGCGCCTTCTCATGCTCCTCCCCCTATCCAGTACGTTCCACTAGTTAGTAGGGATTACTCTTCCCTACTCACTTTTGAGCCTCTCATGAAGGCGGGACTCGCTGCTTTTGTGGCTAGTTCCTTTCCATTGCTTCCCGAGGATCCGTCGTTATGTGATGAGTTTTTGGCCTCCTACAGCAAGATGACAGGACTAGTCCAGGGAATTTCTATGACTTTGACATCTCGAGGCCTAGGGAAGACTCTGTCTCTTCCCTCCAAAGGTGAACCTTTTGTTATCACTCGTTATCTTTTCTCTAATGAAGAGATTCTGAAGCTGTTGCAAAAGCAAACAAGGAAAATGCTGGATGTTAAGAAGGTGATCAACTCTTCAGGAGTTTCCTTTTCCATGATCACTGATCCTGTATGGAAGATGGTCTGTCAATTTCTCCAGGACAGGTTTATGCCTGTCAAAACGCCATCCCAGTACTTGTCCAAAGAGCTTTTCACAGCTTCCAAGATGGTGTTGAAAGGAGTTGCTATTGATTGGAGCATTTACCTCCTCACTAAAATGGATCAACATTTCGTCAAAGTCACCAGGGGTAATGTTACCAATGTCACATATGGATCATATTTGTCTGCATTCTTAACCTATTCAGGTTTACAGAAGAGAGTGCCTCCACCTCCTCTATCAGATCCAGTACCTCCTCCTCCACTTTCAGATGAGTCAGAATCTATTGACATAGAGGATGATGATTCTCCGCCTCCCCTGGTTATCCAGCGTAAACGCTTGAAGCGGGTAGCGAATAAAGCTCATTCAGTACTTCCTTCAGTGCCCATTCCTGCTACTTCTGGCAGTGATCTCCCTGGGTATCTCACTTGTAATAACCTGTTCAGAGCACATCACGAAGGATCATTGGACATATCAGTTCCCTTACTGAACAGTCTAGTCTCAGGGGATGCAATTCCTTTTCTCTGTAAAGATATTCAGAGTTCCATTGAATTGTCAGTGACAGTCTGTGTTCAACAGCTGTACGCGTCCTTTTATGAAGAACTCATGCAGTCTAAGGACCAGTTGCATAAGGCAATATCCGAGTTAGCTTCTGCTAAGGATACCCTAGCAAATTTGTTTAAGCAGATATAACAACAAACCCACCTGGTTGCCACCCAAAGAGATGAGATCTCTTCTTTGAAGATCTAGTTAATAGAGGCTCAATCAGAGGTTACTAGCCTTTCAGAGGAGGAGAGGATGTCCAGAGAAGCGCATGAGTTCGAAACTCTCTTAGATGACAGACTTTCAGTTTTACAGACTGCTAATGACATTGACATCCCAAGCCTCCCAAATCAAGCAGTTGCAAGATCAACTGGCAAAGTCACGCTCTGTTCCTCCAAGCCCTAATATTTTCGTGATCCCTTCTCTTTTACAGCAGGACTTGGCTGCACTTCAGAGACAGGCTACCTTGTGTCCTCTATTCCAAGATAAAGTGGAAAGATTGCAGTCTAGAATGGACTTGTTATGGTTTACATTTGAGCAGTTTCAGGAATATGTTCCACCAGACCATTCTTTCTTTGTCCACTACCACTTACAGAAGTTGGTCTTTTACATGAAGCTTTCCACGATGGATTTACCTCTTTCAGAGGATGGATGGAGTGGGACTTCGTCTGCTGAGTTGTTGATAGAGGTAGTCCGGATGGTGTTTAAAGATTCTGTCACGACAGATACCATGTTGATGTCCTACATGTATCTACGAGGAGACTTGTTAATTCCAGATGAGGTGGATATGGCATGATATGTGGGGGGATGTGGTTCTACAAGCTGTTTTGTATGTTAACCATTTGGAGTTGCGCATAGCTGACATGTTCCAGAGTTACTCCTCCAAAGTGGCTGATTGTCATGATAATTCCTGGCATACCATGATTGATTCTGTGGCCCTGAATCAAAGACAAAATACAGCTCCTACTTATGCCCAGAGTACTAATCAATTGAGGATGGATCTCTTAGCCTATCTTTCAAAACATAATCCGTTTGATTCTATCTTCTTTGATGCCTATCATAGACGATCTCTCTTAGGACCTTCTGTTCCTACCCTCCTATCTTTCAAAACATAGTCCGTTTGATTCTACCTTCTTTGATGCCTATCATAGACGATCTCTCTTAGGACCTTCTGTTCCTACCCTCCTATATTACCAACAAATGGCTCATCGATATGATCTATATATTTCCCTTTGTCAATCTAATTCCACCACTATTTTACCACTTCTTTTCCAACCTTCATCTTTCCCTAAAATTTCCATTTTCACATACTGTTCCTTTATTGAGGATAGGGTATTTTTCCCTTCTCCACCCTGTCCTCCATCCATTCATGTACCCTCCACATTTCCTATTTATCAGTTAACACCCTTCCTTAGTGATTCCCTACAAATTTTTGCCACTCCTTTAAATCATTCTTCATTTTATGATTTTGCCTATCCCTTTCTTCATCCACTTTTCCTTATTTCACTTCCCTCTCCTAACACTTCTATATCTCAACCACCTCAGTTGGTTAGTGACTATGACGGGTTTGATTATCAGATTTTCAGAAGAAGGGGATGGAGCTCGAATGATTCTCTTATAGGACCTCAGATCAATTGGCCAGTAATTCCAGGAGAATGGACAGCTGCCAGTCAAGCTTATCAGAACTATGTTCATTTTGCTCAGCAGTATTCACAGTCTGCAGATCCTTCAGTGCGATTAACTGCTCACTTTGCTTGGTACCTGGCGTATATGCATAGGCATTCTCATAATGATTCCAAGCCTATTCCAAAGTTGTGCATGAATGTCAATGTGAGCATTGATTCCTAGCAGCTGGATATATTGTATTTTCATGCCCTTTGTTTGCCTACTAGCAAATATCTGGTCATGTTGGAAATGATGTGCTGTCTTCAGTTTTTTCAAAATCCTCCCAAAACCTTTGTAGATGAATCCTTGTCTATGGATCGTTTCCGACAACATCAATCTTTCAAGAGGGATCATCTTCATTGATATCTTTCCAATGTATGGTGGATGCTTTTTAATACAAATCTCTCTTTTTAGAGGAGTCATTCAGATGGTTGTGTTGTGTGTATTGTTTGTGTTGTGAGTTCATGTATGTAAAACGAACGCGGTGATTTCCTATTGGATTGGATTTCGTGTGTGAGCTACATTTTGGAGAATTGTGGTGATGGGGTCGTGGTTGGAGAGTTGAAGCTGCTGCCGAAGAAGAAGAAGAGAACTCTTATATCATTTACAAGTTTGTTGTGATTTTTAGTTTGATAAGAGGTATTAATGTATCAAGGGTTTTCATTTCTTTGTATTTTTATATATCAGATACATGTTATAAGTTGGGGTCGTAGTGGATGGATTGTTTTTGAAGAGATATTGAAGATTAAAGTTGAGCTTTTACCTGAACTTGTATTCCCTTTTTCCTGGGTCGCGAGGACGCTTCCTTATTAAGTGTGGGGATATGTTGAGTGTTGAACTTATTTGTTTTTTGACTGATTTTTGTTGATTTTGAGAGCTGAATGGTTGATTTTATGAGATGATTGATTGGTTTGGAAGTGGTTTGAGAGTGTTTTGGATGATATTGATTGTGTTTTGGAAATTCATGATGTTTATTAGTGGTTCTGTGATGTTCTGATAGGTTCTGATTGGTTATGTATACCTTCTGTATAGCTTCTATTTTGTTCTGTTTTGTTCTGATTGTCTTCTGTAAGGAGGGATGGAGTATTGATTGATGAAGATTGAGATCTTGTGAAAACTTATTGAATGGTTTGTGAGAGTTTGGAATGGTTTGAGTATGAGTTAAGTGGTTTTGATGACCTTCTGTAACCTTCTGTAGGTCTTCTGTAGAGCCTCTGTTTCTGTTCTGTTCTGTAGATGTTCTGGTACTGTTCTGTATGCTTCTGTATGTGTTCTGATGGATGGGAGTGTAGCTTGGGAAAGTTTTCTATCCTTGGAAAGAGGTGAATACAAGTATAAAAGAGCTGAAAGAAGTGAAAGAAGTAGCTGTTGAAGACTCAAGTGAAGACTAGAGTGAAGTGATAGTAGTGAGCTATGAAAAGACACTGTAGTGGCTTTGGTGACTCTTCATATCAGACATACCTCTTGGGAGGGGTATCCACGACCTAAGAAGGATTATTGAGAGTGATTTTTGAGAGATTGTAGTGAGGATATGATGTATTATTGATAGAGAGAGAGAGAGAGAGAGAGTCAGAGATAGCCAATTCTACTGAAACAGAGTGATTGTATGTGAGAGATTGAGAGAGAAGACTATGAAGATATTGAAGATGAATACTATGTGATGTATTTCCATTCAAAGATGGTATATTCATTTGCTTTCTTTGTTCTATTGATGGATTTTGTGAAGATATTGAAGAATATGGTTGATTCTATCAAATCCATGGGAGATCTACATGATGTTGTATGAAGATTTGTTGTGCCTGGTGTTCTTTTCTTCATTGTGATCATATGAAACATAATAAACAAGCTTGTTGATGTTACAAGATAGATTTTCTTGCAAGAGAATTCCCTTTTCCTTGGTGTTCCTCTTGGGGCTCCATCATTCTCATGCTCCATTGCATATCCTTTCCCAATTACCAATTGAGGCTTGCTTGCTCCGATTCCAAGGGCCACCGAGATTTCATCTCGGTCATCTTGAATCCCACTTTTGTTCTTGTTGCGTCTACCCATGTTGATGAAACACAACTAGCTTCCTTTCCAAAATCGCTCCCACACATATTGGAGGACTAGCCCTCGCGTGAGTTGAGCTCTGATACCAAGTGTGACGCACAAGGCGTGCATAGCGTGCAATTCCCACTTTGCGTTCGTCACTGACGGTTTTCACCGTAATCCCCCGCGGTCTTTCCCCACCTTTGCTTACAAGAAGGCACTTTGCTTAGAAAGAAAGTAGAGAGTAAGATAGCTTTGCGATTGAAAGAAATGATACTTGTATTATGTAGGCACAAGGCCCGGGTGGAGGGAGGAACACCCAGGCGTATGCAAGATGAAAACTTGGTTACAATGTTTTGTGCGCTTGACCTCCCTCATACATGCATCTTAGACCAAACTCAAGGTGCTTGCTTTAGACTATGTGATGCATTTTTAAACCTATAGACTTTGTTTTTTGGTTCTTTTTAAATAAAACCATAGAGTTGAAAAATATATAGTTTCTCATATAAATAACCATTTAGAAATGTAGCCTTAATATGCAATTGATGTATATTCTAAATATCATGAGTTGTTGATGTATAAATGCTACGAATTGTCGTCCTATAATAAGTGGAAGCAAAGGTCTAATCAAAGTTAATATCCTTTTGTTGAGCACTTGATTATGATATGCTTGCAAAATTTTTAGTATGGGCTTGTTCCAATGTGTGCAAAGTTTCAAATTTGCTTTCCTTACATGAAAATTAAAATTATCATACTTTTTTTACAAAATCAGGGTAATTATATTTGCAATAGTGTACTTGGTTCAACAAATATGCTATTGGTGCACTTCGTGATACTTCTTCATATTGTACTTCTCTAGCTTGGTGCAAGTTATTTGACATTTGGCTAGTTTGTTTTGTTTTAAAAAAAAGCACTACATGTATGCGGCATTGCTTTCAACTAAAGATAACACCATATCTTCAACATTGATTATATTCTCCTAATCCATATTTTGTCAAATAGTCTCTGCCAGTCTTTGCATGCAGTGGATTGATGTTTGCCTCCACGTAGTATAGCAAAGCACAATCATTGTGTTGGGGTAGTCTAACTATGATAATCAGTACTCTAGTGATAGTATTCCTTTCTGATCTTTCTTTGGATTGTGACAAATATTATTTTTCATCTCTCTCGACTATTACGTCCTTTTCTTATGTGAGAAAATATTCCAATACCTTTGCTCCAAGTTTGGTAGTTGCTGATTTCTTATCAATAGGAAGGTTGTCATTGAATTGATGTACCTTGCCACAGGTTGCTCTTATAGAGGTGATTTTTGAGCAATTCAATTGTGGTATTTCCACATCCTCCAAAATCATAGATGGCTTAATTGAAGTTTTGTTTTCTTTTAAAATAAGTTTATTAAGCGGCATGTTAGGCTTGATTAGATGGCTATTTTGAAAGTAGATATGCAATTAAAATAGGGTTTTGTCCAAGTGTTGTGGTGCTATTGATTGTGCATACTTGCATAGATAGATCAATACATGACTTGCTAGCTACATGGTTTGATTGCGGGGACAAATACTATGTGATCTTGTGGAGCATTCTTGATTTCAACTTCAAGATAACCAACCTCGAAAAGAAGAATTATTAGCGAATGTTTGATATTCTCTCAAATTTCTAAGTAATGGATACAATTTTCTTAAAAATACGATGGTATAACAAAGACTTACGCTCTGCAACATGTTTTTAATATTTATGGATTTTATTTAAAAGTGCTTAAACTAAATGGAAATTGATTTTTGTAAAGCCATGATTGAATGCTCATGTTAAGAGTCATTGATATTTGTGCTAATTTTCTTGGCTTTATAAGTGGTATTCATAGGCCTTCATGTTAGTTTTTCTAGCTTTGTACACATAGTAACCGTTTTTTACAAAATTTTGCATTTCCTTACCTTGCATAATCCAAATCTTGAGTTAATAATAATTGTTTCACTAGTTTTTGATATATTATTTGGGAGTATATTATTAGGGATAGGGGGATACTATCAAGTGTCATGATTGATAATTACTTTTTAGGTGGCTCTTATGCCTTCACAATCACATTACATCCATTGATCATCATCCACATGGATGATTGTCAAGCATATGCTTGTTTGCTTTAAAAATGCACGATGTATTCTAAATGGGTCCAATACCATTCATAATACCTACAATTTTGGGTTGGTCTCATGTCTTCGTAATCACGTTACATTCATTGATCCTTATCCATGTGAATGGTTGTCAAACATACGTTTGCATGCTTTAAAAATTCATGGCGTGTTCTAAATGGGTCCACTGTTGAGATGGCAAGCTCAACACGTGTAGACATTGATGATGGACCACCTGGCTAGATGAGTCCGTACGTCTACACTTAGCACGTTGGTGGTCATTATGATATTCACATGGCCACTGACTTATCACTTATTATATTTAGTTTGTTATATCTATCTACAGCGCTAGCAAAGATATAACGCCAGTCGATTAGTGTAGTTGGTTATGCACTGTTTGACTTAGAAGGCCACTTTTCTTTATATTGTAGCTAATCTATACTTTGTGTGTATTGTATAGTGGGTGAAGAAGAAGAAAAAATCAGCAAGAAAACGTTTTGGATTCCATCTCTCTTCTTGTGTTCTTGAGTGATCTTCATCTTATATATATACAGTGTGTGTTTGGCGCAGCAGCTTAAGCAAATTTCCTCATCACGCGATTCTTGACATGGTATCAGAGTCACACCACTAAGAGAGAGTGATTTTGAAGGCTGAAGTGAAAGTGAAGAAGCAAGGTTCAAGCAAGTAAGCAACGAGTAAGAAGCTCTCCCATTCTTCCACTCTCTCTCTTGGATAGTGCTTGTGGAGGCATCAGAAGTAGGGCAGAGCTTCTTCAATAGATAATGGTAAGGACAAGGTAAGATACAACACTCAAGAGAATGTTTGGCTAAGGTAAATGTGGTCTATGCCTTGAATGTTTGGTCCTACTACAAGAACATATACTGTCAAGATATTATTATGAGGCATTTCTTGAGTGCTTAGACTCCAAGGATTTAGGGGCAAGAATCCATGCCTAAGTACAATGAGATATGGATATAACTATTGGACAATGTGTAAGAAAAATGAGGGGTCTAACTCATAACTTTATATCCAAGTCCATTAGGGAAAAAAATGGTTCATTTAAATGCCTACATTCTTTAATCCATGTCAAAGGCAACTTGTGTTGTTGTTGTTTTTCTCTTGGAAATTTCAAAATCTTATATTGTTGACATTTTCACATTAAAATCACATTCATTTGTTGCTCATCGTTCATTTCATGCACCGTTTTCTTTTATGTGATTCCATTCCTTTTCTATGATATTGTCACTCACTTGATTCCATTCTACTAAAATGTTTACCAATAAGTCTTTAAGTAACACATGTATAGGTGCATGCAAGTACAATCTTACTATTCAAGTATATTTGGTTTATTCATCTTGGAGTAATATACACCATTGAGCATTGGTAGATAAGGATGAGGCTAATATGTTATGATTACAAGGACATCAACACATGGATTTGTGGGTGGATGGAAATATTTATCCAAAGGACCCTTCGTACATAACCCTCCTTTTTTCAATGTTCAAGAATTTGTAAGATATGTTGAAGATGATTATTATGGAATACTTGGCTATTGTATGAGGTTATATTCTACATCTTATGCATACACAACACAAATGCATGAAATGAAATAAGCATTAAGGACTACACAAAAAACTATCCCTAAGCTAATGAGTTTAGAAAATGCTAACCAATCATGACAAGAGAAATTTATATGCTTGAAATAAACTTGGATAAGATTTAAAAAGAGGAAAAGATCATCGAAATATAAAATTGATTTGTGTGAATAGTTGAAGAAAACAAGACTAGATCTTGTTAATAAATATGTTCTTAAGAAATCTGACATTAATATATGAGAAAATAAGTGAAGAATCAATATTTTGAAAAATAGGATTTTTAAAATCATAAAAAATGTAGATTTGAGTGTCCCAACTCTCAACGAGTTAGTTAGTGACACGATCAAAACCAAATGAAATAGTAGAGACATGTAATATTGTGGGTATTAGCTGTAAGGATTATTGTGCTCTCTTTGGACTATGGTTTAAGAATCTTAGATATAATAGGATAAGTGCATTTGGTTTGCCTTGATTACTTGCAATTTCAAATGCTAGGTCTACTATGAATTATAAGATTCCATAAATTTTTGGAGAGTATACATATATCAAAGAATGCTCTATGAAAAACTAAAAAGAAAAGTTGTCTTTGACCAACACATAGAGAAATATTTTGGTGGATCTTAGAAGAGAGAAATTGCAATGATTCATATGTACAAAGCGATTGTACAAGCATGTGGTGGTATTTTGAAGTTCGTGTTGAAGTTGTATGAAGTGCAAATTAAAAAAGAACACAAGATGGAAAGAAAACAATATATGCATTATAAACATGACATTGGAGTGCAATAATGGTTCATATGTACAAAGTGATTGTACAAGCATGTGGTGGTATTTTAAAGTTTGTGTTGAAGTTGTATGAAGTGCAAATTAAAAAAAGAAAACAAGATGGAAAGAAGACAATAAATGCATTATAAACATGACATTGGAGTACAATAATGGTAGGGAATAAGAATCAAAGCATAAGATTCAATCCAAGATGGAGATTTTGTGGATTAGCGTAGATCAATGGCAATGAAAATCATCAAACCTTGAAATGATTGTTCTCTTATACAAGTATTCCCAATATCATTAAGTCTCATAGTGGTGGAGAAATGCTGGTAGTTCATGGGTTTGGTAGTTTCAATGTAGAATGACATATGAGAACTATAAAATGTATGCTCGGAATCTGCAATGCAAGAAATGCAAAATATCCCTCCATGTATTTTATGTATGGAAACTAGAGGGTCAAAAGATTGGGGTACTTTGCTAGTAGTAAGAAGAGTCCCAACTAGAGAATCTATGAATGTGAGAAAATTCAAAAATGCAAAAGATATATGGGATCCCATTATTTGAGTTTGTGTTAGGAATGTTTATATTCGTACTTTACATGCACATATTAGAAGAATTGATAAGCTTCTCATTTCACAACTTGACTATGTATTTTCAATTAAGCCAATATCTTTGTCAAATGAGTGCATTGATAAATGTGAGGCTTTACTCTCGAAAAATGAATTCTATGGGGGTTAAGTTGGATTGCCAATACTTTCTTGAAAACAAAAGATGTGTTAACAAATGTCTCTATGGGAGGTTCAAAAGCCAGATGATTTCTAAGATAGGTAGATATGATGTGGGAGTGCTAGAGAGAGTTGTGTGATATCACGACAAATTTGACTAGCACACCACAAGTTGCATTTCTACGAATGGATGTTTGGAGACACCTTGATACCTTTCTAAAATAAGTAATTGAAACTAAAAATCACATTTGTAAGAGGGGGATTGAGGCACTTGTCCCATCGAACTAAGAGAGAATGGGCAATGCATTTGGCTAGATGGTTGTGAATTTGTCTCCTATTTTAAGAATATAGGATTATCTTAGCACATCTTCTAAGGATAAGAGCAAGTTTGATAAAGAAAAATCTAGTTATATGATGATGTGGTTTATTGTTGTACTAGATAAGATCTTTTAGTTCTCTTAGCTTTTATGACCTATTCAATCTAAGTTAGTCTCTTATAATCAAAGCCTATAGCAAGTGATAATTGAGAGATATTATAAGGAAATGCTATGGATTGAGGGTATGCATTGCATATTTTAAAGTCACTCTTATAGTCACACTCCCTAGATTTTCACTTTACTATTTTGAAGCAAACCACAAAGATATGTCAAAGTGCAAACCATGACAATCATATTCTTCTTTAGATCCTTGCATGAGTCTTGGACTTTGAATACCTTGAGATATTTTGAGTTTAAAGCTATATACAATTGCTTCATTATCTCTGAATTTAGAGATGAAAGACTTGACAATGGAAAAATCTTTGATATATATATACAAACTTGCCCTTGAGGTAACATATTGTGCATAACATACAATAATCCTACCTTGCGCGGTGTGATCAATATAGATAATCTTTGCAAATTCTTTATGAATGGCATGGAAAATACCACTTAAGCTCTTCATAAGTTGGCACTCGAAACTTTTTAATGAAAAGACATCTAAAACTTATAATCCAGTCTTTATTGCTTAATGTTTTTTTTTTCACATACATTATTCAACTTTGAACTTACATTGTATTTGCAAAGAAACGATGTAATCTATAGCGAATTCCTTATTTGTGATGATTTTTCAAGCCTTTGGATCAATGCAAGCTCAACCAATAAAAGAGTATGCACTTGTGAAGTAACTAAAAACCATAAAAACAAATCAACCATTCCAATGCTTTATCATGTTAAAAAATCTTAAAGTATTTAATATGTTGAGTGTGGGGAAGAAGATTAAAAATTAATTATTCAAGTAAGATAAGCATACTTCTCAAAGCATTCATGCAAGCTAGATCAAGGATTTGAGTGCACACAACTAGGTTACGTAAGATTAAATGACTATTTTTATGGTTACTTGAGTTTTCTCAACCAAAAGAAGATCTTAATGTACTGAATCTTTTCCTCTACTTTATCCATTTTTGACCAATCTCTTCTCTTTCTCAATGGAAAAATGAGAGGAAATAATGGTGGGATGCAAAGTCGATGTGATGAGAGAGAGAGAGAGAGAGAGAGAGAGAGAGAGAGAGAGAGAGAGAGAGAGAGAGAGAGAGAGAGAGAGAGAGAGAGAGAGAGAGAGAGAGAGAGAGAGAGAGAGAGAGAGAGAGAGAGAGAGAGAGAGAGAGAGAGAGAGAGAGAGAGAGAGAGAGAGAGAGAGAGAGAGAGAGAGAGAGAGAGAGGTTTTTGGTGGATAATACTTGTTACCCTCATTCTTTATTATCTTCACTTACATAAAACTATATAGTGTGCGCTAGTATGAGGGGTGCCCATTTTTCCTTTGGCCATTAGCTTATACCACAACCACCTCCCACCAATGTGCCTTAAAGTGAGAATAACAAGTCAAGGTCTACAAGGTTAGATTCCATATGAGCCTTGAGAAGCTCAATCCGCTTATTGTCAAGCACCTCCCTTATGAAGTGCCACTTCATCTCAATGTGCTTTGTTTTTTCATGAAAGATAGGATTTTGTGTCAACTAGATATCACAATGACTATCACAATGCATAATGGATATCTCACATGTAATATCCAAATCTCCTACTAGATGAGTAAGCCATATAGCTTCCTTGCATATCTCGATGGTTGCAACATACTCAACCTTAGTATGGTAGATTGACTTATGGCATTGCAATCAAGAGACCCATGTGACTACATCTTTTGTGATTATGAAGATAGTATCATGCCATTAGCTACCATCTATGCAAATTTGAAGTAAGGTCAAATGTTGTACAAAGAGTATGTAGCCTTCATGCCCTTGTGAGGAGAAATATTGTTGAGTTTGAATACCCTATTGCAACTCCCCACCTCTTTTAAGGTTGGATGACAAGCCCATTCACCACATACACAGCCAGTCTCACTATTGGGTGATGATATGTTGGGATTGAGTATTCCAAACAAACTATTTTACTACAAGCCACACAAATCACCCTCATTAATGGCCTTTACACATAAGGGAAGGAGGTCTTTAAATCGAGTAGAGCTATCAAGGTGAGGGATTTTGGAATCTTCATCTCATTTATAGGGTTATTGGGGGTCGCTCGATGTCTGAGTAGGTAAAAATGAGCGAAATCTCTCCCTCTCTCTCTAAGAAGACATAGCATCCTATTTGAGAGAGAGAGAGAGAGAGAGAGAGAGAGAGAGAGAGAGAGAGAGAGAGAGAGAGAGAGAGAGAGAGAGAGAGAGAGAGAGAGAGAGAGAGAGAGAGAGAGAGAGAGAGAGAGAGAGAGAGAGAGAGAGAGAGAGAGAGAGAGAGAGAGAGAGAGAGAGAGAGAGAGAGAGAGAGAGAGAGAGAGAGAGAGAGAGAGAGAGAGATGAATGATTAGTCTTTCTTCATTATGTATTAGATGAAGCATTGCTCAAACTACAATGTCCCTTCCACATTATGCAACTTAGTGTGGTGTATTTCAACTATGTTTTAGTTGAGTATAGTAATAAACTTTTGCATACAATCAATGAGTACATCAATTGTGCTATCAACAACGAGAAAGGAGGAGTCTACTTTATTGCCCAAATCAAGTTACTAAGTAGACCAATGGAAATTACAGGTCTAAACAACTTCTAAATAATGAAGATACTAAAACTTAGTACTACATGCCAAGTCTTATGAGCCATTGACAACTTGACATTGATGGAATGCATTGCTTGAAGGGTGTAGAGGCAAGATATGCAACTGAAGGTCATAAGTGCCACAACCCAGTGTTGTGAGGAAGCAAGATTCCATATCACAATAAATAGGATAATTGAATGTGGGAAAAGTCTATTCCATGATAAAAAGGAGTATCAAGTGCATTAGTATGCTATTTTTCAAAATGTAATTTAAAGTAAAAGAATACTCTATTCACTAATACAATCCACAAAACACAATGTTATGAAATTTATGTAAAAGGATGTTATCCACTAATAGAGTCCACAAAACATAATGTCATGATGTTTAGGTAGAAGGACGTTACTCTTTCAACTCGATGATGCAAATGTAGTTGACAACTCATCCATGGGAAAAAGTTTACGTACAATAAGTGAAAAGGATTTTGAGGAGTTTACTAGTGAAGACGCTATCAAGCTCACTAGTTATCACATCAATAAATCCTCTATATCACTTAAATGCTTTGCTAATTAACTATAGTGTCTACACTTGGGACATATTTTTGTATTCTTACTTCAATAGGAGGATTCTGACTGGAGTGTATCTGGACTAATTTTCTTTTCTTGATTAGGTTTACTTGGATATGATTAACCAATTTTTTTTATCATTGGCTCAAAAGTCACTCGAAAAATCTTGCTTGGTGTTTGGAAGGACTCATTGAAAGCTTTAGGACATTTCCTTCTTTCTTTAAATGCTAGCATGACTAATAAAAAAAAGGAAGAAAAGGATGATAAGATAAGAAGAGACACACACACACACACACACACACACACACACACACACACACACACACACACACACACACACACACACACACACACACACACACACACACACACACACACACACACACACACACACACACACACACACACACACACACACACACACACACACACACACACACACACACACACACACACACACACACACACACACACAATCTCACTCACCTAACTCTTGCTATGAATCTGTCTCAAACAAGGTATGGTGGTGGTAGTAGGAGGAGATGGTAAAAGGCTTGAACTCTCAAAATGCACATATAGAAGAATAAGTTCTCTATTATGTTTTGAACTTTTGATCCATAGGTTTTCTTTTGTCTAACCACCCTCAACCATTTGGCCCCTCTCTTGTCCACTTACGATGCTAGCCTTTAGCTTAGGCTTTTACAACTTGCCTATGTGATATTCAAATGCATGCACATGATTTTATATTTAGCTTGTCGGACTTAATAATGCATATGAGACTTGTAGGAAAATTAATTTTACAAGTAGTTTATACAACTTGCACTAAGTTTGATGCTCATATTTAGATTAAATATTTCTATTTCTTTCCAAAATTTTTAATCTGATTAGAAAATCCTAAGGGATAATCATGCAACTCAAAATATTTAGTCATAGCTATCTCTCACCTAGGGAACTCACATGCCAGATGGCCTTATGAATCTATCTACTACACATGCAATAGAGTGACTCAAGGCATGGATGTAGTGAATATATTTACCAACTTACCTTGTTGTTAATCTAGGCAAGTACGCTCCATGATCCACACCTTGCTCCTCGGTTGCTCCATGTGCTCATATCCAAATTTGCATGTGATTTGAAGAGGAAAGTATAAAGAAGAGGAGTGGAAGTAGAGTAAGAAAGCTTTACACACATCCCTCACTCTATCTAATGCACACTCACTCGGTCTTGCCTCTCACCATGAAAGGGAAGAATCGGAGAATAAAAATAGCAAGAGCTTCTCTCAACTAAGTCCCTAATTCTCACACTTGCTCTCTCCCTCTCATTCACTCTCACAATAGTATGAAGGGATAAGCAAGAATAAGGAGACTGCAAGTTTGCACACACATGAATAGTTTGTTTTATTCTTTTACATCTCTTTTATACATAACATCTAGGGTTTCTACTATTTTTTGGATGTCTAATCCACTCTTATGACCCTTGATTGGTCTTTATTTTATGTGCAACTGGGGATTCGAGGTGAGACTCAACTCCAAACTTAAATAATTTCAATTTGTATAGGGGCTCTCGATTTCACATTGAACACACTCCAACAATCACAATGTGTGACTGTCCTTCCCTTTATTCAAATGTCGTTGAAAGAATAAAGAATGAAGTGAGAGTGATGGATGCCCACCACTTTCTGCAAGGTACATATGTACGAGTAACTAATACACGGTGCAAGTACTATCAATGTAAATAGGTGGCTAGTCATATGTGTCTTTATCCCCAACAATCCCCCACTTAAAGACGAATGTGTCCCTAGTGAGGAGAGAACAAGAAAAAAGTGACAAAGTACAAGTGTACATAGAGGTATAATAGAATGATGGAAGATATAATGTCATTCAATCCCCACCAACTTCATATGGAAGGCAAAACACTCTGATGAGAGACTTTTTATGAGAATATTTGCAAGGTTATGGTCAGTTGAGATCTTGATAAGCTCAATGGACTCGTCCTCAATGAACTCTCTAATAAAGTGGTAACATATCTCAATGTGCTTCATCTTCACATGGAAGATTAGATTCTTGGTCAACTGAATAGCACTCATAGAATTTGAATGTAGTGTAAGGACCACATCAGTAATACCAAGGTCTACCACTAGACAGCTTAACCAAAGAGCCTCCTTGCAAGCCTCAGTGGCTACAACATCCTCTATCTCTGTAGTAGATAGGACATTGCATTTTTTCACCTTGGAAATCCAAGAAATAATAGCCCCCCAGCAATGATAAATACATAGCCAGAGGTGGGCTTTCTACTATGTGCATGTCCTGCATAATCAAAGTTGGTGTACCTCCATGACTCCTATATCCTGGTGGCCACCATAATAGATGCACATAACTAATGTACCCTTTATGTACATTAATTAAAGGTGGACTTCCTACTATGTGCATGTCCTGCATAATGAAAGTCAGTGTACCCCATGACTCCTATATCTTGGCCACCATAATAGATGCACATAGCTAATGTGCCCTTTACATACATTAGCTAGAGGTGGATTTCCTACTGTGTGGATGTCCTGCATAATCAAAGTCGGTGTACTCCACAAATCATATATCCTGGCCACCATAACAAATGCACATAACTAATGTGCCCTTTAGGTACCTCACAATACCCTTGATGTCATCCCAATGTTGTTGTCTGTGAGGTGTAGCCATATAGCATGCCATAACTCCCACTGCAAATGCTATATTAGGACAAGTGATTATTATGGCATATATCAAACTATCCACTACAAATGCATAAGGGATCTTGGCCATCTAGGCCTTCTGCTCCATTAGATTGTAGACAATCGGCTTGACTAACCTTCACATGAGAAGGTAAAGGACAACCAATAGGTTTAACATCATGCAGATGAAACGGCTCAAGGATCTTCTAGATATACTCCTTCTGTGACAAATAAAGGAGCCTCTTATAATGATAGCGTGTAATGCACATCCCAAGAATATGTGAGGCATGTCCCATGTCCTTCATCTCAAAGCTCTTCTTGAGATGACCTTTCAAGGCATCAAGTCATCATGAGAGCACTCCCAGCAATCAACACATCATCCACTTAGAGTATCAAAATCATAAGACCACATCATGAGACTTCTTTATGTATAAACATAGATCCATATCACTATGGGAATATCTATGTGAAGGCATAAAATTATCAAACTTGTGGTACCATTCCCTAGGTACCTACTTAAGATAATAAAAACTTTTCTCAATTTGCACACTAGATGTTCTGTGCTAGGGTCTGTAAAGTCCTTATGCTGCTCCATGTAGATCTCATCATGCAAGTCTCCATGAAGAAAAGTCATCTTAACATCCATTTGATAAAGATTTTCACAATAAGAGAAAAGACTTTCATCATGGCTAGTCATCTTCACAATAAAAGAAAAGACTTCATGAAAGTCCACACCATGCTCCTGCTTGAAACCCTTAGCAACCAATTTAGCCTTGTATGTTGGTTTGGGACATCCAAGGTACTTTTCAACTAGTACACCCACTTGTATGGCAAAGCATGCTTTCCACTAGGCAAAGGAACTAAATCCCATGTACGATTTTTGTGTAGTGAGTCTTACTCCGATTGCATGGCTCTCTCTCAAGAGTGATTATTACCTCTACACATGGCCTCATCATAAGTAAGAGGCTCACCAATATCTTTTACCATAACATAATCCATAGAGTGTGCAAACCGCTCAAGCCATCGTCTACCTCTACTAGAGCGCCTCAAAAAAGGCTAACACTGTTTAGTTGGCTGTACAGTAGTAGGAGGCTCCTCCTGAAATATCACCCTATGTACCTTAGCCATATGCTCAAGTTGATTATGCATTTTCTCCTTATGAAAAATAGCATCATGGCTGTAGATAATCTTCTAAAATCCCATAGGCGATAGCCCATCTCATCTACATCTCCATAATCAAGAAATATGAATTTCACAAACTTAGAATCTAGCTTATTACACTTATCCTTGGGAACATGGCTGAAAGTCTCACAACCAAAGACATGCAAATGAGTATATGATGGAGGTTTTCTACACCATACCTCTTCTACAACCTAATAGTCAAAAGCATTGCATGGAGACCTATTTATCAAATGTAAGGTAGTAGTAATTGTATTAGCCCAAAAAGATTGTGGTAAGCCTTCCTAACTAAGTATACTATGGACTTACTCTTAAATGGTCCTATTCATGCACTCAACCATATCATTCTAGAGTGGGGTGTACGAGGTAGTTAACTGATGCTTAATATCCCTTTTGTCACAAAATTGTTTAATGGCTTTAGAGACATACTTACCCCCATTATCTGACCTTAGGTATTTCAACTTGGACCTAGACTGGTTCTCCGGCAAGAGCAAGCCAATACTGAAATGTAGCCAAGGCTTTTGATCTTTGTTTAATAGGGTATGCCTAGACATTATGTGTATAATCATCAATAAATGTAATTATTTACTTCACACCACCTAATGACTTGCAGGGCATGGAACCACATACATCCAAATAAACAAGAGCCAAAGGCACACCCATGTGTGTCATACCGGACTTTTTATGTGTATTACATGTCTTCTTGCGATATATATGCAATGATCATAGGACTCAAAACACTTATAGTCAAGGGGCAAAAGATATTGCAAGCGGGTAAGCATTTTCATTCCTTTCAAAGACGTGTGCCCAAGGAAATTATGCCAAAGAGATACATGTGGAATTGAATCCACTACCAAAACATGGTCAATTGATCCAAATACAAGAAAAGGGTAGAAAGTATTAGACTTAGCACCACTACGTGCAATAACAAGATTTCCATGGGTAATCTTCCATGAGGAATCACCAAAATAGATAATATAACTTGCATCATCCCAAGTGCTTATAGAGATAAGGCTCTTCATGAGAGTCGATACATGATGCACATCATGAAGAGTGAACATGCTATCTAAACTAAGGGTTTGACACGAATATCAACTATCTCTAATGCTAGGTCATTACATAAGTGGACAGATCTAGTCATACTATGATAGGAGTGAAACTACTCTCTATGAAGGGTCACATGAAAGGAAGCCCTTGAATCTATCAACCAACATTGAGTATATCATGACAAGGCATCAACTATCTATAAAGTATCAAGAGAAGAAGCTCATCATCAAAATCAGTTTGCACGATATTAATGTCTTTAATCTTAATGCTATGGACTTGCTAGGGATAATGCTATGATCGTCATTTTTATCTTATACTTCACTCTTACCCTTGTGCTTATCCTCATGTATTTTATGGCACTATGGTCAAATATTTCATACTTTCCCACAATTTTGACAAGTCAATGAGGACTTACGACTATGATACTTATTGTGAGGCAGTCCATGTGACTGAGAATGAGACAACTGAGAATCTCTCCCACTATGGTCATTATTGTTTCTACCATTATTGCCTCTAACTGTCAAAGAATGAGGGGTGTGGGAAGCATTGTCTTTTTTTTTTGTAAGCCTATTCATTTAAGACTTCTTAGTAGGCATGTTTACACACATAGCAATACAAAATGTATCCCATGATTCAGATAGTGTAACCAAGAGGAACAAGAGAGGGAGGTCACCCTTGATTTCAATCCCTTGCGAAGACAAATGATTGAGAGTGGAATGAAATTCATTTAAGTGGGATGATATGGAAATGCCCTTCTTCATGCAGAGGCCCATGAGTTGCTTCGACCAATGCATTTGAGAAGTAGGGCTCTACTTGCTAGAGACATTGTGAATCTTATCCCATAAGTCCCATGTGGACTGTCCATCAAAGACAACATTATCGAAACCTTGCTTAGAGGGGGATAAAACGATCGTGGACTTACATAGCTAATCCCATTTAGCCCAATTATCTACATCAATATGCATTGGCTTGACATCCTCATGTTTCAAATGCTTAATTTGCATTTTCTACATCCAAACTTACCATATTTGGGCCTTTCGATAGCTGTAGTTGGTGCCATCCAACTTGTTAATATTAAAGATAACATTGTCATGAGAACTACCAAGTATAATGGGAGCAAGAAAGTGCACAGAAAGGGTAAAGTAGCCTATTGTAATTAACCATACATGCAAAAGAGGCATAGCCTTCATGCACAGGATAGGTCTCAAGGTAACTGAAGAGAACTACCATATGCATAACCCACTCACCAAGGTTCAATACATAACTTAGAAGCATATAAATACCACTGACAACACTTTGACAGACATAAGTGCTAGGTGCAAGACAAAATATCAAATCAGCACACAATAGGGTAGCTACATCCAATGAGTATGAGGAGAGCATGCACATGTCACAATGAGTCCCACTGTCTCACTATAATAAGATCAAGCTTAACTGCATAACCGAATGCTTTGTAGGACATCCAAGTATCAAGTAGTAGCTCCCATTCGAATAAAAGTTAGATGCTAGATAAGTAAGCAAAGCTCAAAACCTCATGTGAGTAGCATACATACATCCAATATCCATAAAGCATACATCTGGTAGTATAAAAGTCAATATGTACTTTTCGAGCCTGTAATAGCAAGGACAGAAGCAATGGAAGCATTAAAAAAAGGTGCCAAAGCATCCCATGTGGCTCAAAATGGAGCCTCAAAACCTCATGTAAGTAGCATCCATACATCCAAGAGCCATAGAGCATACATCTGGTAGCATAAAAGCCAATATGTACTCTTCAAGCCCATAACAGTAAGGACAAAAGCAATGGAAGCATAAAACCAAGGTGCCAAAGTATCCAATTTGGCTCAAAACAGAGCCTCAAATGTCACCATAGACATGTCCAAGCCTATACATCAATGCCAAGTATGTACATTAGCATTTGTTGGACCCAAGAAGCACATAAGCCTTTAATGCATAAAGCTTTCAAGTGAAATACTTGATGTCCACTATATTTACAAGAAAGAACCTTACTTCAAACTGAGTAAAGGAAGCTTAAACCTATCCAAGAAGCATCTCAAGGCATGTATCAAGCATCCTAGTATCAATGCATAGGTGTATGAGCATCAATCAAGCTCCAACAGGGAAGTAATCATTACTCTTGTTTGTACTATAACAAACTATGTTGAATGTACAGACAATGGCTAAGGCATGCACTTGCAAAAGAAGTTCCAATGGGTTCCAAACTATCTTGAATGTACAACAATGGCCGAGGCATGCACTTGCAAAAGAGGCTCCAATGGGTCCCAAAAAATTCAGTGAGAGGTGCTAAACCTTTGTTAGATGTTGTAGCAGCTACAAGAGGTGACAATGTCTGTGGTAGAGACATGAGTTGGAAAACTGACACAAATCATGTTGATGATGTTGCTAGTCCTAGTGCTTGCAATGATTTCTATTGAGCACTTACTGAGGCTCAAGCAAGGGTACCCAAGCTTTGGAACAAGCCTCAAGTGGAGGGAGCAATCGGGGAAGAAGTGAGAGCAAGATTCATACCTTGTAAAAAAAATGGATTGAACTACCATGGAACCTTCAAATCGAATATTTTTCTTAGATTGAAACAAACTTAAGGGAAGAGCTCCTCAATGCTAGTGCAATGGCTCTGAGACCAGTTGAAGGGAGTAAGACCTAAAGTGGAAGCATGGAGAAAAAGCAAGAGCTATGGAGGAAGAAACGAAAGAGAGAGAGAGAGAGAGAGAGAGAGAGAGAAGATGTGGGAACTCCAATAGTCACAATGTGTGACCAACCTTTCCTTTATTTCAAAAAGGAAAAGCACATACAAGCAATCCTCAAACCTATCCCCAATATTTAATGTGCAAACATGACTATACAATAACCACTTCTTGTTATAACCAATTGGTTTTAATGTAGCACTACCCTCCCCTCCAGTCTCACTAACATTGACACAATCATTCCATGTTCTCTACTCTCCCACCCAATCATAAAAGCATCAAAGGCTATCGTGCACGAGAGAATAAAAACAACACAATCAAGTAGGCATACCTCAAATTGAATGGTGGTTATTATTTTGCAATTCTCTTTCTTCCTTTTGTAATGAAATCGTTCCTTTTTCAATTCTTATCACAATATATCAATATTCCCTTTCCTTTCTATTCAAAATAATTCTTATTTCTATGTGTTATGCATTCTCATGAAACACTTTGTAATAAAATCATTTTACTCATAAAAACAAAATCCAAGCACCCAATTGTCGACTAAACAACAAACAAAAATAAATACTCATGTGTTTTGGAGCCATCACTTGCCTCCTATTCCGCATCAAGAAGGAATCACGTCCTCTCAACTCTACCTCACCATGAAAGGTAGAGTAAATGAGATTCACACACGTCTCACACACACACTCAATCCGCCTCTCACCATGAAAGGGAAGATTAGGAGAAGAACAATAGCAAGAGCCTCTCTCAACTAAGTCCCACACTCTCACACTCGCTCTCTCCCTCTTCTTCACTCGCATAGTAAGAAATAAGGAGACCACACATTTGCACGCACATGAAAAGCTCGTTTCATTCTTTTATCTCTTTCATACATGTCATTTAGGGTTTCTACTTTTTTTTGGGCATTGAGCCCACTTTTGTGGCCCTTTGACCCGCCTTTACTCTAGTGCATCTTGGGATTCAAGTGAGACTCAAGTCCAAACTAAAATAATTATAATTTGCACGAGAGCACACCCGAGTGAGTCCAACTCTTAATTTCACATTAAACATGACATCCTTAAAAAGAAAAGTATAATTAGTTTCTTGAATGAAATTGCAACAATTGTATTGAAAAAATTCATTTGAGTAAGGTTCAACTGTCCCTCCTTGCATATCAATATTATGGTTGTTGAATGTAATGAGACAATCCATTTGCATCTTTAGTTCTCTTATTCTTTTCAAGTTGTGCATGTTTGGGAGATGTTTGAATTCACACAAAATCCAACTCTACCAAACTTGGGATCATTGAAGAGGCGTTTGGGATTTCCTCCTACAAATTCTTACAACAATCAAGAGATTTTAAAGATGATGGTCTCATACAAAGAACTGAAATTATAAGGGGAGATAAAACATATACAGTTGGTAAATGTATACCAAGAGCACAATTTTCTCAAAATCCAAAAAATTCCTCGTGTGATAATCACCTAGCTTTAGCAATCACCAACATGACAATTGGGGAATTGGATTGTTTAGTACTAGTAGCTAGTAGTTCGAGATTGGCAAATTGCTAATAATGATGTTTTTGAGTTCAAGTGCAACCAATGTAGTTCTAATGTCCAATTTAGTGCCCAGTCTAGCTTTAAGAGTTAGCTTTCACCTAGCCACTAATAAGCACAAGGTCCTCATGGGGAGCATGAGCAATCATATACACCTTGTGCTTCATCTCTCTCACACTTGTTGTTTCATATTTCTTCTCTTAATAAGCTCCCTTATTTCATTCTTGACATGAAGAGTGAGCTTGGCTCTTAGTGGAGGAGTTTTGGTGGGCTTAGCTAAGTGTCAATCAAGATTGAGCAAATATTGAGTAGCGGATCTTTCAATTGTACTTACATAAGAGGACAATTTGCTATCTCAAGAAGCTTAAGATGCTAAACGTTAGATGTATGGATTTGTTTATATATTGTATCTATCAACATTTTTCCAATCTATTTTAATATTTAGGTTCCCTATTTTTGGCACACTAAAACACTTTGAATGGCATTCATGTTTGGTCTATTTATGAGGCTATGCACTCTTTTTGTTTGTCATTTGTGTTGGTTCCTCAACTAATCAAGGTATAGCATAGACTTTGATTGTGACCAAGTAGACCTAATATAGTAAGCAATTCCCCAATGCAAACCCTAATTTTCATTATTGCAAACCAACTCAATGTTTGCATTGATTCTACAATGAATACTCTTCATACTTGTGCCAACTTTACTTGGTGCATTTGCCCATCACACAACACCCCAATGCAAACCCTTATATTTGTTATTGCAAATCAACTCCAAGTTTGCATTGATTTCACATTGCAATCTCTTCATACTCCTACCAACTTTGCCTAGTGTATTTGCCCATAGTTTCTCACATTAATAGTGGCATTTGACATGATAGAAGTGTCCCAAAACTGAGTCAAGCAATCTATCACATGCCAACATGCATCATAAACTTGCACAAAAACCTTAACTATGATAACATGAGACAATTTTAATGGATTAGAAACATAGAAAAGAGTGACAAACAATGCTTGCTAAGTAAGAATAAGGAATAATGCAAAACATGTCAAATGAGGCATTGCACGCACACACGCACACACACACAGTGACTCTGTGTGTGTGTGTGCGCGCGCCCATGTAGATGTATGCCTTCATGCATTTGTGTTGGGCATGTGCATGTCATAGATAAAAGCTTTGAGACATAATGAGTGAATTTTTCAAAAGAAAATGGAAGATTGATATATGAATACATTGGGCACAAGGATCACAATCTTAGAGCCCAATTGCATCTCAAGGACTACAGGGCTAACAAGGATATTGATGGGGTTAAGGCTTCCATGTAGCCACCACACTTGAGAGGGGATGCTAGTAGGGGCAAATGGGGGTTACTATAACCTTGCTCCCCTTAGCAAAAAGGGTGCCACTTGAGTGCTAGGGAGTAGGGTTTACTCACACCCACTAGCCTTGGGTGGGACCAAGCCCTTATACACATTGCACAAAAATTATACATATATAGCACATTAATATTCTTTACAATTTGACATATAATACAACGGTGAAATGAATATGATTGCATGTAAGCTATACAAGTTTTTAAAAAGAATGTGAACGCACAACTATGTTATGGAAGAGAAATATTTACCACCTCAAAAGAGAGAAATCTGAGCTTTTAATAGCTCTAGCGACTACCTTGTACATGTATTGAGCTATACAAGTTAGTTTGATAGTGTAGAACTCAAAAGCAAAGAAACTTCTAGACCTTAATTGAACAACTTTAGCATATTAAAAATATCCCAATTTCAATATATTTCTCACAAAAGACAATTGATTAAACTATAGTTTGTGCCATGTTCCTAGCGGGGAACTGTGGTTGCGTTAAAATCAACATGGCGAGAAGGGAGAAAGAATCTCTCTTGAAGGAAGTACTCTATTAGGGAATGTGGTGAGCCCATTAAGCAATTCATTAAGTAAATATTAGCATCATATTATACAAAATAAGGTGCATAAGATATGGAGAAGCTAGCCTCTCCAATTCAAAGTGGGGGTGTACATGTTGGGCCTTAATAAGCCCTTTCAGGCCTACTGTTCAAGGGTGAAGATTTTAAACCATAAATTCACGCTAAGCATCTCCGCAACCGAGCTGCAAAGGCACCATCCATGCTGTGTTTGTGTGGGAAGGATGAGAAGTAACCATCCTTTGTGACAAACTGCTGTGGCACAAACGGCTCAACTGACTCCAACGTGAAATCCTGCAGCAGGCACCCATGTACACACGGCATGACACCCTCCCTCTCTCTCTCTCTCTCTCTCTCTCCCCACCGGCCTCCCGCCACACAGGCCTCATTGGACACCCGTAACGTGAGCCAGCCATCACAGTACTCTGATTTGGATACCTTATCTTGTATGTTACAATCGCTTACTAGAATAACATTATTGAATGACGTCCACGGTAGAGTAGAATAGATTATAGCATCCATCAATGCGCCCCCAACGCAAAAAACAAAAAAAGAATGTCTAGACCTGCTTAGAAGGCAGTAGGTCCTCAAAACTGTGGTGTCTGTGGCTGACACGAGTCATCCTGGTTCTAAGAGGTAGGCAGGTCAATCGGGAGATGATAGAGCTGAATTTTGGCATGTTGTAAACGTAGCTGTTACTGCTTGTTCCTCTGTAGTTGGGGTTGGATGGGAAATCTAATTTTTGGAAGTGTCCAATTGGACTTTGAGAAATGCGGTGAATTGAGATCTGCTGTTTTTCCTGGGTTTGACAGTTCATTAGGTTAGTAGAGCTGTTTCTTGAGCAACTATCCAGTTTTCCAAAATCCCTCGTATTGAAGATCGTTAAGCTACAGATTCACGCTTCCCTCAGGCATAAGCAGCTGTGGGCACGGAAGGAGGGGTGCAGGGATGTGATGGAGGGAGGTATCTAGCGTGAGGTGGAGGGAGCCTGTACGGCATGAAGCTGAGGCAACAGGTGAGACGATTATCAATAGTAAAGAGGCTGCCATGACTCCAAGCTGCAAGCCGCTAGCGGCAATACCCTAGGAGCAAGCAAACATACGAAAATAGCAGAGAACTAGCTACAGAAATGCACTAAAATGTGGACAAGTAGCCATGATTTCCCGGGAACAGATATAGAACAAGCTAATGCACCTAGGGGAAAGAAACAATGTTCGTCAATTCAAAGAACAACCAAGTCCACATTCCCTGCAATGAAAAGCAAAATCTCCACAATATTGTGAAAAGAGAAACAGGCTGTGAGTTTTCCACGGCAACTTATCACATTCAGAGATATGCTCCTTATTTAAAACCAGATATTCTTTTTCAAATGAGGCATATTCTGTAAAGACATAGCTTCCAAGGGGTTTACCAGGTGGTGTTTCAGGAAATTAGAGACACACTGCTCATTTTCTTCTGGCTCAATTGAGCAAGTGCTGTATACAATGACACCACCTGGCTTCACAAAACTGTTCATGGAATACAAACTTCATCAAACTAGTAGAGAGCTAAGATATCATGTGTCTTACAGCTTTACAATTGAAGCTTCCAAAAATATACCTGGCAGCTGCATTGAGCAACTCTTGCTGCAAACTCTGCAACTCAAATATCTGATCGAGACCTTTTCTCCAGCGCAAATCTGCCCGCTGATGTTTATTGCAAGAAGGAAAGAAAATACAAGAAGGAAAGAAAATATTAACTGCTTGAAGAATTAGGTTGACATCCTTTTGAATCAATTCACTGTTGCATCATGCATGCACTCTTGTAGAAAGACATTCAATCATTGAGAAAACAAGCAGCATAATTACGTCACCAAGATACCCAACCCTATCTCAAATAATCCCTTCCCTTCTCATGGTTCAGCAAAGTACACGTATTTAGAGAGAGAACACATTGAAGGCCCTGGGTTTTTTTTCTTGATGGTACGTTCTGCAAAATAAAAATTACCATTTCATTCAGCTCATCATCAATGTCTTGACTAGACAAGCTTTTGACCCCGACAAAACACTATCATGAACTTCATGCCTGACAACGGCATCATATAATATCAGGGCATGTCTCCATCTCCAATAGACCTTCCACAAAACCTCCAGCATATGCTATGAGCTCCATAGTCAATCCATTCCCTTCAATAGAAACCATAGGATATGAGGAAATGCGAGGGGAATTTCTTGCACTATAAGGAGCCAAGCCCTTTTCTTATCCGTTGTGAATTTGTATAATGCAGCTACCCATTAGAGAAATCATTCATCCTAGGATTTCAAGAACTGATGCCTAAATGATAAGGGTGTCTTAGCTAGAACCATAATGAAGCAATGGAACAGGCAGTACTTTTTTTCCCAATGAGGTCTGTTTTGCACAATTGGGAGCCAAGACCTTTTCCTCTTGATTGTGGCATTTCCCTCCCCTTATTTGTATGATGCAATGCACTCGACATGTCAGCCAGCAGCAATAGCATGATCATAGGCAAGTGGAAGGGAGAAGAGTTGTATCTAGAGAGATGTCACGAGGGCACATATTTTTATGGCTTTGCTTTGGCATAATTAAGTTGTGCACATGTGAAGTGCAAGTTAATAGGTGACAGGTCCAAAACCTAAGTAATGCGGTGGGGGACATTGGCAAAAGTTGTGACAAGTTATGCTAGACAGGTGCTTGTGGTTTTGGTCTAAAGCATTAGATGAGCCTTGGAAAAGACTTGTGGTGTTTAATTTCCAGCCAATAATTATTGCTGGAAATTAAGTCTAGAGGGTGAGTTCCACATACAGGGGCTGTTGGGGGCTGGTGGAGGTGGAGGGAAGGCCAAACACATACTGAAATTTCCAGCCCAAAAAACTGTCATAATTCACTAAAATGAATCAACTGCTGTCAAAACCACATGGGATGTGTCAATATTAAACCAAAATTATTGTACTCAACAAAGATAGTAAAGCATAAACTGAGCATAAACCGTGCTTGTACTCTCAGTGCAATCACATAACACTGCTGCTGAGCAAATCTTAGCTGAAAACCACTGATTTCCAAAAGAGGAGTGGAAGTGCTATCTCCCCCGGGGGTACTCTAGACCTCTTGCATTGCTGAACCTGAAGGACCCGGATCTAAAGTCAGCTCAATCTGAAATGCATTAAGGCGCTTCATTATGCCAAAGCTAAGCAAAAAAATATGTCCCCATGACAAGACTAGAACAAAAGAGGCCCTGAGACCTTGAGTGAGGACTAGATAGAGTTAATGGTATGCAAATAGTTGTCCTTGCCACCATCTACAGTTGACCTGAAACTGTAGATGGTAATGTTGCATCCTGAAACTCCAACTTTGATAGTTCGGTCTTGTCAGCTTCTGTATGAGCAGAAGAGAGAACAAACTCATACAGTACTTTGGCTCTATGGATTAGAACACGTTTCTAATTCTTTCGACAAGAAAAAAAAGATTAAAACCTAGCCTTAGGTATCCCTAAGGGGTTAACCACTTCACCTTTTTGTGAGTCTTGCATTCTTATAAAAGCTAAGGATTTTTTCATATTCCATTCCAAAAACTAGCATAAACTCATATATTCCATTATATATGGATCAATGTCTACTCCTTCCCTTCTAGGACCCAAAAAGTTCATGGAAACCAACTAGAATGAAGATTAAAAGCCTAAGGTCAAATCATGGTGGCAAATACTCATCTTTGGAATTCGAAGTGTAACTTCAAGCTTGTCATCCACCATGAGTACGCAATACCATATCATCCTCAGAAAAATGGTATTTCAGACAAAGAAACCACACGCTCATGAATGTGTTTAGGTCTATGCCAACTTTGGCAAGCTTGCCACACACCTACTAGGAAGAAGCAGAAGCTACAACTTGCTACCTGCAAAATCAAGTCACCACCAAGGAAACCAAGGATACACCTCCTTAAAACATGTGGTTTGGTTCTCCTCCCAATCTCTCACATTTAAAAGAAATTTTTGGCTCACCTACTTACATTTTTCCATTGTGTTCCACAAAAACTGAAAGAATGTACCCCATACTTACCTACTGTTGGTGACCCTGCGCCTTGTGTATCATCTCTAGACAACCCTTTATTGGGTGCTCCAAAGATGTAAGATCCTAGTGATGTCATGTACACTGATTGCACCCATTCATGGGATTCCCTACACCATGTCCATGAGTTTCCAATCTACTTTCCACAAGAACAACCCTCTCCTAACATGGTAGCACAAACAAGGGCTTCCTCTACATTGGCAACTTCACTTCCATACAGCACGGAACCATCCCCTTCACTTGAAATATTTAACTCTTACTCTGCAAAAATTCCCTCTCCACCCAATTCAATTTTTTTTCTAGTTTCTACACAGAATAGATTTAAGAAAAGCCATTGTCTCAAGTTCCACCAAATCTCTCTTTCCAAACGACGTATGCAACTATCCTTTGGAGATTCCATCCAACCCCCTAAAAATCTCAATGCAAGCCCATGTACCAACCATATTCCCATCCCCTACCTTGTCATCAAGTGCTTCAAACACCTCAACCCCCAATCATTGGGAGTTATCCCACACAAATCTCCCCAATCATCAGGTGCTTCAAACACCTCAACCCCCCCAATCATTGGGAGTCATCCCACACAAATTCCCACATGTTCTGTCAATGGCCACCAAGTTGTCAAAAGTCACCCCACAATCATTAGGGACCCCATCCCTTGGATCACTCTTCCCATAAGGTCTCCCCTTCCTCAAAGGTCGCTCATCGTGCTAATGGCCATCAATGTATTTCACTATACATATCATGCTTAAAGCTCCTATAAAATGTGTTTCTCATAATATCAAAGGCCTTTGTGATCCTAAAATGTGAAGGCTCTTTTGGAGCTATGTACATATCATGAGTTTGTATCTTATTTGTTTACAAGAGAATTTTCAATATACTTTGGCTAGACAATCGGCTCACTTGATTGGTTTTGATATCTTATTGCTGATTTGGATCATTATTCTAGTGTTAACATGCTAGTATATCATAATTTTTAGCCTTGTATTGCATTCAATGCCCCTAGGAGAAGATAGATGGTTGCTTAATGATCCTTGTATGGGGCAAATATTTGAATTTGCAATGGTAATGCCTCACATATCTCAAGGGAAAGAGCTCCCTTTTGGCTTGAAATAAAATATTATCCTCTACTCCATAATGCTCTTATCCATGGATATTTCAATAATACTCCTTTACCCATGGATCATTCAAGAGGGCATTCTTTGTAAACATTTGAATCCTCATCGACAAGGATGCAATGTCTATCATAATATCTATAAGCATGTCTAGGCTATATTAGATCGTTGCTATCTTTTGAATGCTGATCAATATAATGACTTTACTTTTAAAGTCTAGATAGATCATGCTTCACTTTGATTAGGTCTCTTTTTTGACATGCAAATGAATGAAGCTTTGTTAGATCATGCTTGTCTTCTTTTGATTAATCACAGTTGCATGAAGCATGAAGTTTTTAAGCATACGGTCTTTGTTGTTAATTGTCCTTGTGTGATCGAGTTCATGAAGATTTAGATAATATTGCATAGTATTATTTTGTGCATCATATGCAAACAATTATTCAAGATCATGGCCATTGGTTTGTGGTTGAGGAGAAGCTAAAGTTGCTTAATGCTAAGCATGTTTGTCAACATTTTGACAAGCATTCTTTGGTCTCCATAATTGTTTAGTGACAAACACGATGCTTTGATTCATGCAAAGCATATTATTGTCTAAAATGATTAGCGTAAACTTGATAAATGGATTATTAGGCTTTAGGTCATTTCAAAAAATCTATTCTTGATAAAGGTTGTTCCTCCAAAGATTTTTTCAATAATCTTCACATTTCTCAACAAAGGATTGTACAATACATGTCTAGAACAGTGATGATAGATGGACGCAAAAAGTACATGAATTGAAGCATGTATTTGTGCAACATTCTGTAAATGTCAAGACATTGGATTTAGACATGTCATCCTTTTAGTAGACATATATAAAAAAAGAGGTTGTATGCATCATTTCTTAAAGAAGAAGAAGACGCTCTCATTTATAAGTTGGTTACTAAAATGTTGGTTAATCATATCCAAGACTTTCTTCATGATGGGTACTTGTTCTCAAAAGGAATATCAATAACAACATAGCAAGCGTGCATATTGCCATTGAGTATGCTAAATATACCAATCAAGATGTTCTGATTATGTTGATTGAAATGAGAAGGCCTTCAATTCTACTGATAGGCATTACATTGCACAAACCATAACAAATTGGGTTTTGGTCCTAAAATGTGGCTTTTGCTATTTTAGAAGGTGCTTTATCTAGGACTTCAAGCAAATCGGTTTGCCAAGGTTGTCCCTTCAGTCCTTTATTACTTCCAGTGGCTACTCATCCTTTTTTTTGTATATTTTGATTTGGATTCTCAGGTTGTTGGTGGGCAGTTACATGGACTTGAATTGCCAAATGGATCCCATTTTCTACTACAAACATATGTTGATGTTTCCTCTTTCATGACGAAAAAAACGAAGAAGAGGATATCACAACCTCAACGAAAGCTTGGAAACATGTAGTTTCACTGCTGGTCTTAAGATTAATTTTCCCAAATAAAAACTCTTTATAAGCTTGAGCACCAATGGCGTTGTCTCCTTTAGCCTCGTAATATTCCCCTTTGTGATCACATTGTTCGACATTCGGTATATCCTTTGGGATGGAACATCACTTTGAAGTGAATAACTGGTGGCATATGCAAAAGCTTTGCATATGGACACCTAGGCAAATACAACCTATTAATTCCATATGTCTTGTGTTTGATTTGTATCTTGCTTTGCAAGAACCAAGAAGAGTTTATTTCCTTGCTCAAAAGACTATACATTTTATGCATGATGTGCCTGATGATCAAGGATATCTTCTTTCTTTTGTTGCTGGCTCTGCTTATTATCATTGGGGTGTGCACTACAATCCTATTTGGAAGAACCAAGAGAGAAAGCCAGCATTAGTTAAAGGATGTTAATCCTGGACATATTCCCATTGTACATTGTGTGCTTTCCCAATGTTTCTGGTACATTCTTCATAATGCTCACTCTTCTGGCGGTATCACATCTTGTACATTAACTTAACTGGAGCAGTGGTTTCACCAAAAAGTGATGCCCATCCATGCATGTGTGTTGTTTGTGTGCATGTGTTTTCTTTTTATGTATGTGTGTGTTGTTGGTGGTGTGTGTTTGTCTTGGTGTGTGCTATCTATCCTCTCATCCAAGTCTTCCGAGGACCACCATGTTGAAAGTCTCCATTGATCCAAGGGTCCAATAGACTTTGTTGAAGGGTGATCCAAAACTCTCCTTTCTTCTTGGCCTGTTAGGTGTGTACACCACTAATAACACAAAAGATGGTATCATCCACTTGAAATGAGATCCAAGGAGCATGGCTCTAGGACTAAACCACCCCACTTGTGTGCTACATGAGCTCTTTGCTCCACCACACTCCTAAAAAGTGTCCTATCCTATCCTGCTAATATTTTCCCATAGCAGTGTGAAGCAACACTCCAACACAAAATAGAAACACAATCACACAACAAAGCACACACTAATAATAGAACTCAGTAGGGTTAGCGTAGCTCAAAGACAGTGAACATAGAAGATGAAAGAATAATGAATGAACATACACAATGCTCAATGAAGTAAACACATTATGTAGCATCAATACAAAACCTCCAACTCTTGTGTCTCTAAATCACCGATGTAGAGGGTATGAGCTGAATAGTTTGTTGTACTCTATACAGACCCCAAATAGTAGCAAACATCCTTCATATGTGATCAGCAGCTGCAAATGCAGATCTGGAGAGTCTGGATCAGGCTGGATATGATTGGATCAATAAGAACAGTGGGCAGCAGGCTAAGAAGTGTCTCGAAGCTGTAGGTGTGGGAAACTGCACACACAGCAGTGTGCTGCCTCTGATGATGTCAGCAACAGCTGATATTCTGCAAATGCAAACGCAGGCAGTAGATGACCTGGCAGCTGCAAGCATAAGTTCCTGAAGCTCCTTTGATGGATGGCGAAGGCTTGAAACTGCTGCCAGCAGGCTGTAGACAGTTGTCGACAGCAAATGCAGGGTTTGGAGTTACAGACTGAGTAAGCTCCTCCTGATGATGAAGAGGCCATCACCACGCCCCCTTAGTTTTGTGAGAGCATCTCATGATCCTTGACTAAGTTTGGTTGACTCACAAGGCTCCTCTGTCTTTGATTGGCTTCCTTCTCTCCTTACATTATGCTAAGGCATTTGAATAACTCATGAGTCCTCACCAATGAAAGTGAATTGAGCTCTATCCTCCTTTTTGACTGTGTGACAATGTCTCTACTTGAGGGGGTTCTTGCATGGTGATTGTAGCCTAGAGAGCCTACTACTAAACCATGGAGCTCGGCTCACCTTGAAAGTTCATTGAGTCAACTCTTGCATCCTCTCCCTAACTAAAGGGATCTCACACCCATCCTATTGTGCTGTTAGTACTTGCTCATCCTGTCACCTGTGATCAGGTGCCAAGTGGTGTGTATTCACGACAAGGGAACAAGATGGAGTCGTCTCCAAGCAAGCTGCTGCTGTTGTCTAGGCTAATGGCCTAAGATCTCTTATTGTCTCCACTCTTGTCATCTGGGCTTCCTGTGCCAGCTTTGTCTCTTTCTCCTCCTCGCCTCCCTCCTGTTGTCGCTCTAGGGCATGTCACAGAACACCTCCTTCAATCTCCTGTCTCCTCTACTTAGTCATCTCTTTCTGTGTCCAAGGGTTCTCAGGGCAAGCCACCACTAAGTGACAAGTAAGCACCTAAGTAATCCACACTCTGAACCATATCCCCTCCATGCACCACCGGGCTGAATGTTGATGAAGAAAGGTCTGGATGGAATGCCTGAGAATTATAACTCTCGTTGATAGGTAGTGAGGACTCCGATCCCCTATTAACCTTCACTTGAAGACAATGCAATATCCGAAAGCAGATAAACTCCATTATGATGTCCGGATCTTTTGTTTGTTGTCTTGCGATCAATCCAAATATGGAAAAGGAAGCAAAATCTCACTTGATGTCTTGCATTATGTAATCCTCATTTGAACAAAGACGCATTTGTTTTTGATGGAGGCTGATTCTGCTGCCAACTTGGTGGTAGTTCTCTTAGACCTACCCAGCATAACGGATTGGATTTCCCTAATGCTTCCAAGCACTCAATTATACTTTCCAGCCAAAAATATGTAACTTTTACATACCACTGTATCACCTCAGTATGATATTACAAGAACAAGCACAAGAGCACTCCATGCTCTAACCATAAGAGTATTATTTTTACCTTCTCAGTGGTATAATGTAATAAAAAGATGAGCAAATATATGCATATTCTTATATGCTGTACATTGTGGTATCAGTTTCACACTAATGTGCCCATGCACCCCAAAAATAAAAAGGAAATCCAAGAAGAAAAGTTACCTTTGCTAAAACCCCAAGTCCACTACAAGGAGCATCTACAAGGACTTTGTCAGCTTTAACTTGAATTTTACCCTACAGCATCAGGACGTCCTCATCTTCAGAATGTGCCATAGATTCAACAGCAGCAAAGAATCTTTTGGCACTGTCAAACAACTAAAACCTTGGTCAAAAAATCCATTTAACTCATAAGAATGAAGACACTTACTACAGAGTTGCGCAAATCCCCATGATGGGTGCATACAACAGTTTGAAGGCCAAATGTTTTTGCTGTAGCTTCCAATAACTGCAATCTACCCTGATTTATGTCTATTGCCCATATCTTTCCTGCATTGGGCATTCCTCATGACAACTTCATATAAAGCACGGTGTATAACATAATCTGCGAACTCAGAAAATTTACTTATGATTTTAAAGCAATCAGATCAAGTTTCCGTGCCTTGGTTTTTCAAACAAGCTGCCATAAAAAGAGCCTTCCCTCCTGGAGCTGCACAGCAATCAACAATGGTATCTCCAGGCTGAGGGTTGACTATTCTCACAACCAGACCTGCAATAATGATTTCATCATCACTATCCTCAACATGCATTTATCTTAAGAAACTGAAAGTCCATTGCCAATACAGGAGGGAAACCCCTTACCTAAACTTTCAATCTTAAGAAACTGAAAGTCCATTGCCAATACAGGAGGGAAACCCCTTACCTGCACTTTCATCCTGAACAGCACAAATACCGTTCTTCACAAGGCCAGCCTGAATGATAGACTAGAAACAAACCACAAGCAATATAAGTTTATTATTTCTAAAGTCATCTTCAAACAATTCAAACCACATAAGTATACAAATCATCTTTGAGAAAGAGTTTGGTGAGGTAGCATTGACAAGGTTAATCAGTCCTCTCAATATAGCAAACAAATCCTATTTTAGAGTCCTGGATAGCATAGATAACCTGTTAGAGGTTCAGCTCCTGTTCGTGTCAATTTATGCACAGTTGGACGGCATCTCAGGGCAGCCAATTAGCATTTATTATGGTCAGCCAGTTACAGCAGGTTGGACGGTTTCATTTGCAGCATTTCATGATTATCTTATTATTTTCATTATTTATGACAGCAGGTCAGCCCATTTTCAGGTCCGGCCTGGTGTTTCCCGTCCCAAGAGAGCAGCTTTGACACAGCTAACAGTTCCATCTGAAAAGAGTTAGCAGCCAAATAATCCTGTAATGGATGCTAGTGCACCTTCTGAAGAATTAGCTTCCATAAGCATACCACATGAGTCACCAGAAACGAGGAAGATGTCGAGAAATAGGCATCCGAATGTGCCACCACAAGCCTTGAATGCGGATATTACCATGTGCAAGCCTCTGGTCCTCAATTAAAAAAACAGATGATAAAGATCCAGCGGTAATGTTCAATGCACATAGCCTGAAAGAGTGACCAACGAAGAGCCAAAGTATTGAGTCTCAACATCCAAAATAGCTCCATGGCCCATGTTTTTTGGGGTGCAAACATGGCTCCAAAAAATCCAAGAAATACCTGCATGCAAGGAGTCCTTTTTTCAACATGAAATGGATGTGCCTGGTAAGATCATTCAAGGTAGTGGTAGTCCACGGCAAAAGTGGTAAAAAAGCAAGCATGGGTAGCATGATACTTTGTGCCACTTTGAGACAAGCATGGAATGGCTTGTTGAGCTAAAACACGCTTTACAGCTGATTAGCATTTTTAAACAGCCCCGAAACACACTTAATTAATGAAAAATGCAAATTTGGTGGGCAGTTCAAGAGAGTTTCAGTGGTCCCCCAAAACTCTAATTTTTTGAGACACCCTTCAACATCTATAAATAGAAAGACTAGCCTAATCCTTCTGTGCAGGTTTCCCACTCCACCGTGCAGATTTCAGCCATCAGCCACCTAGCATCTACTGTCCAACCATCACAGACTACAGCCCGTCACAATCCAACCCTAGGCAGCCTGTTTTCAACCATCACACTTCTGTTTGAAGGTCTCCATTTGTTGCATCATCATAGCACCTGATTAGCATGCATTTTCAATATCTAGTGCAAGGCAACAGGTTGCTGCCATCTCTCCCATCGGGCAACTGCTACAATACCTACGTTTTTACTATCCAGCAAGCCATCTACACCAGCAAACAACTCTCCTGTTGTCACCTCGGTTCCTTGACACTCTGGTGATCAGCATTTGGTGTTTCCCGCACTCCAATTGGTGGTCACAACACTTGGGATCCGTCTTTGGTGGACGTCACTCTCTGACACTACATTGCTCTGCCCTTGGGCATTCTATACACTCTTACATCTATTTACAGCATTCACTTACTTCAAAGTTTCTTTTATTTGTATTTGTCTCTATGTTTGACTTTTGAGTTTTTGCGTTTAGGGTTTGAGTTTTGCTTGTCCCTGTTTGAGTCTTTGTGTTTCAGCCTTCGTCATACATGCTATGTTTCCTCAGTGCAAACCCTTGCATATCTTCACATGGTATCAGAGCTAGTGCTCTTCTAAAGAGTATCTTGCGGTGATTATGGATGCTAGTCTTTGTGCGAGACTCACACACGACTTGATTCTGACTCATAATGTCTCAAGCCCCTCCTTCACTTCTTATGATGCCCTAATCAAGCTTCTCCATCATTGGAGACTCTGAGAAGGCATTATGGTCTCAAGGACAAGGTGAACACACCTTCACCTTTACCATCTTTTTCTTCTCGTTTTGGTCATCTTACAGATGAAAAGTTTAAGGAGCACTTGCGCATCACGTACAGTTCCATTTACACTTCTCCAATGAGTGCTACTGCTCCATCTGGACTGATTGGTGAGATTGCTCATTTTCTTGATCTTGGAGGGACCATGACGTTCAACACCTTTGGCAATCCATCTCCTTTATCTCTGCCAAGCCTTGTGTCAGGTTTGAATAGCCCTTTTGAGACGTATGAGCCAAAACCCTCTCCAGTTTCTTTTGTTGTGCAAGATCTGAATGATTTTCAGTACGTTAACTTTAATAGAGAAGGCTCTCAAAGTAGATACCCTTCATCAAGTACATCTTTATCATTTGTTTCATTTGAGCAAGTAAACCACACTTCTCAACTCCCTCCCATCCCACGACTATCTTGTCCACATTCTGATCTACTCACACTTTCATTCCAAAATCTTGGATTACATTCCACCTCCTATCCCACGACTATCTTCTCCACGTTCTGATCTACTCACAATTTCATTCCAAAATCTTGGATTACATTCCACTTCCGTTCAAAGCACACTAGGGGTTGGATCTTCCATCTCCACTACTAACACTTTCTCTTTCTCCATCCCACAATCTACCTACCCTCCCTTCACTCCACCTCTTGGTGCATTGTTAGGGGGAATGCTACCATTTAACATTGTACCTTCCACATACCCCCACTTTACCATATACTTCCACTCGGTTGTGATGGACATTCCCCTCACTACCCCTGAACACTCATAAACCTCCCACACGACCTTTCAAACGCAAGGATATCCATCCTTTGCTTACTGTCGTCACACATCCCTTAGGTCACTCCGCAGTGATTTCCATCCTCTGCTATCCATGTCTCTATCCCTACACCTTGGGCTCCACAGGTGGTTACCATGCCCATATCCAGTCCGTCCTTGCCCACAATTGGATCCGCTATGCACACTTCTCGTATGCATGGTGGGTACTCTGGGATTCCTTCCCAACTGTATTCTGCCCCCCCATCCTATCCCCTTTATTCACCCTACCCCCAATACACACCTTCTCTATCTCCTAGCACTAGCACTCCTATTGTAGCACCCAAAAATGCCTTCATGGATCAGGCGCTTTTTAGCAGGACCAATTTCACCACTTGGTCACAAACTTCATGCAACAAGTGCTTGAATCTTAGGGACTTTCAGACCTCGTCATTGATACTAGGACCCTTGATTAGCTCATCCTCATCACATCTATCAATGAAGAGCCTGCAGTGCCACAACCAATGTTGAGTTAATACAAGGGTTGCTTCCTGAATTTCACTCTCAATTACAACCTTTTTCCCTCGCGTTTGAGCGTTGGAGTCATCTCATTGACCGCTATGCGGCTTGAGATCGCACTTGATGTATCAATCTCGATTTTAAGCTTCAGAAATTTTCCATTATGGGAGGGAATGATCTAAAAGTCAAGTTAGCCAAATTTTGGCGATTACTCGCTAAGTTTGCCACTACTGGCTCCCCAAAGTCCAGACGATAATTAGGTCATGTTCTTTTGAATAAGTTGCCTGATAAATACTTTCATTTTATCCAACATGTTATCTCACTACCTAGATTGCCAAACCTTTTATAAGTTTGAGTGCCAATTCTTGTGTTACACAAGGCTACATGATCAAGTCCACAAGAAGTCCTCCACATATATCCATTTAGAGAGGTGAGGATTGGTTGCCTCTTCTTAGGCAAGGAAAACTAACAATAGCAAGAACTCACAAGATGCGAAGGCAAGTCAAAAGAAGGGTGACACCACTTCCTCCCACACAACCAAAGAAACACGACCCCTTTGACAACAAATTCCTAAGAAAAATAGGTTTTGCACACACTGCCAGAGATCAAGCCATGCAGACTAAGAGTCTCGTACCAAGGCCTAAGGTCTTCCTCCTAGAAAACCACTGCAAATTGCTGTGACTTTCCCACTCCGACTCGCCAATCCAGTGGAGCTACGCCTCTCACTACTGCACCATCTATTCCATTTGCCCCAATAGCTACTAGATATGTGGTACGGGGACAATCTCAACAGCCTATCTCCTTCACTACTCCTAAAGGATTGGCTGATTGGTTTGCTAGTGGCTCACCTATTGCACTTTACACATCCATTCCAAGGACATCCATTGCACCTTCTAAGACCAATTCCCCACCTCACCATACACGATGGTAGCCACGCACTCAGCCTTTTCCTCCTTTAAACTTCCGCTACATCCTTACATACTCATTGCATTGCACTTAGCTTTGCTTTCCTTTATTTTCAATTTTGTATTTTGGATCATCTCACTACTCACCTTTGTGCTTGCAAATTTTAATCTCTTTTGCAGGGTTTTGTATTTCAGTGTAGGGCTAGCGTACAAGCTTGCACTAGTCCTTTCTAAGCTGGAGACAAGAGATGCACATTGTTCCTTTCATGGTTCCATCTACTTGGAGTTTTGCTCTTCTATCAACATGGAGGCTTCCCCTTCCAAGGCAGATCGTGCAACATCCCTCTTGATGCTATTATGGCGGTGTCTTCCATCCTTACTCTTCTAGTAGGGATGCTTCATCCACATGGTTCTCAATACCACACAAAGACTAATATCCACCGGCTCCTCTTCCTTCTTTGGCATCAATATCCATGTTGAGAGGGGATTCCTACCCTTCTTGGTATTCTACATGGTTTCAGCACTTGTCTTTGACATTGGTCTTCCCCCCCTGATGTACCTTCCCCTATGCATTGTATGACTTCATCATGTTTATACTAGGGCACTTGGGTAAGTGAATAATTTTCCCACGAGGAACAATATCCAAGTGGCACTTACTGCATGGGCATTCTTCACCATGTAGTATACTATGCATCCCATTGTACATAGCACCACTTGACGAATCCTAAGCTGTTTCGATTGGCACTTTGATCTCCTTTGGTGGATAATTCTTGTATGTTGATCACTTTTTACTCTAGGGGGGTTTGTTGGGTTTGACTCACACCTATGCTCACAAAGGAGTGTCGGTGATCGACCATGGAACACTAGGATACTTTTTACTCTCCTTATGAGAGGTTTGTTTTCCCAATTACATTATTTTCTATTTTATGTGTTTATGTCACATAGTTCGGCCACTTATTGTGGTTTACACCTTTCATGTGTGAACGCACATTAACAACCCTAAGGTCTAAGGGTTATAGTTTGTACTTTCATTACACACTTTGGAATAGCATTGGGAGCCGTGTTGTGTCTTCATTCTCACTCACTCTACTCTCAGCTATGTATTCTCAATTGAGAGCTTCCATCTCCAATCTCACACGTTAGAGATATAGCACTTGAAAAGGGACCCAAGCGAGGGGCAAACCACCATCAACATTCTCCAAAGAGAGACTTTGCATTGATCCACCCTTCAAAATGTTCATTTTCCACCATGTCCTGCTTTTATGGAGTCCCCAAACAGCATTCACCTCAATCACCAACCAATGATGGTTAGTAATCAAGAGGTGATAAAAACTAGTTAATTGAAGCACCCTCCAAATGCAACGGACCTACAAATCTCCAATCTTATCAAGGATGATCTAAGTCAAGAAGATACAAACTGGTTAATCAAAAGACTTCTCTTTCTACATCTTTAAAGTTATGTGCTATGCTAGTGGGTTTGATAATACCCACTAGCTCTTATGGTTCTCTAGTACCCTTAAAGGAAAGCGCTAAAGTGGTATAAATGTGTATCTAGAAGAACCATAATCTCAATCCAAGAGCTCTCTGACTTGTTTTTTAATGAGTTCCAAAAGGCTTTACCACTGGATCAAGTGCTTGCAAAGCTCTCGGCTTGTTAAGAGACATTAAGTCTTATATAGCTGCCTTTAATAATTGCATTAGGCTTTGGCCAAGGAGAACTATTTATCAATGGGCTAGATCTGAGCACTAGTATAAATATTATGTTAAGTAACCCAAAGACACTGGTTAAGGCCAAAGAACTAGCAATCCGATACGAACATAATGTTCAAGGGTCTTGGGAGAACATTTGGAGTTTTCCCCGTGTGATACACGTGCATAAAGACTTTCACCACCTTTTTCAACAAGGAGTGAGAATAGTAGAAAACTTGAAATTGTATACTCCAAGAGAAGAAAGTGAGTTATGCACACCCAATCGAGCAGTCAAAAACTCCTATGGATTATGATAGAGGTCCTATGTGTTCTAGCAAGGGACTTGGTTCTACTACACAACATCTAGGTGTTGTAGAGCCTTCTGGGCCTTCTAATCAAGAAGATGGGTTGGAAGAACCCATGAGAAGGCAATGTTTCTTGCCAAAGCAAACACTTAACATGACCAATGCAAAGGAATCTATGGTAAAAGAAAATGGAACACAAGGCATTGGTACTAATGGTTCTTCTATTGAAGCAATAAGGAACCATGTACTAAGAAATCCATTTGAAGCAAGATGCCTTTATGCACTACCTGACCAAAGATCATTGTTTCTTTTAGCTCCAACTCTATGGCACGGACGACTAAGAGTTGTTCCTCAGAGAGGACAACGCGCAAGGTGTTTGACTAGGGGGCACTCGCAGAATGCACCGGCGTCTAACCAGAGGTTTCCATTGCACATCCCTACTGAGAACCTACCAATATCGTTGTTGTGCTGCCGGAGGGGGGACTGTTGCTGCAAATGGAGGAGCAACGTGGGGGGGGGGGGGGGGGGGGCGGGTTTGTTGCAATGGCGCGCAAGGTGTTTGACTAGGGGGCACTCGCAGAATGCACCGGCGTCTGACCAGAGGTTTCCATTGCACGTCCCTACTGAGAACCTACCAATATCGTTGTTGTGCTGCCGGAGGGGGGACTGTTGCTGCAAATGGAGGAGCAACGTGGGGGGGGGGGGGGGGGTGTTGCAATGGCGCCCAAGGTGTTTGACTAGGGGGCACTCGCAGAATGCACCGGTGTCTGACCAGAGGTTTCCATTGCACGTCCCTACTGAGAACCTACCAATATCGTTGTTGTGCTGCTAGAGGGGGGATTATTGCTGCAAATGGAGGAGCAATGGGGGGGGAGGTGCAATGGCGCGATAGGAGGGAGGGGGGAGGCGCGATGGCGGGCAGCAGCGCGACGACAGGGAGCTCACTTCCGGTTCAAAATTACAAAGGAGTTAGGAAAAAGAAAAGGAAGAGGAAGAGAAACAAGAATAGGATGCTCCTCAACTCTATTTGGTTCTTACCCTATACCAAAAGTCCCCTTGATTGAGAAAGTGAATGATAAGCAAGGGATTGTGTTAACTTCTCGAAATAAGGCATTTCCTAAGTATGTTCTGAGACTTAAAAGTCTAGCTAGAAAGGGTGAGGTTATAATAGCTTATTCAAACAATGAACCAAGTATAGGCCCGGTGGAAAAATAGGCAAATACACGAAGTGTTTCCTAGTCTCAAGGCTCATGTGATGAAAGTGTCCCAATGGGGAATATTGCATTGATTCTTAAGGAGTGGGTTGTCCAACCTAGTGTGAAACCTTGTAAAGTATTTACAAAAATAGGTATTGACCCAATTGTGATTTTATGTTATGACATTATACAATGTTCAACCTAAGCTTACAAAAGTTAATGCTCCCGAGACACAAATGCTTTATGTTATGGATATAGCAAGTGCTCTTTGAGAGCAAGGAGATTGCTATCACAACTTACAAGAGAAATTGATCTAGAAATCGATTGTGAGATAACTCAATTACAAGAGAATGCTCACAAGGGCATGGCTTGATTACAAGACAAGACTCAATACAAGACAAGAACAAGAAGAAGACTTACCTCGTAGGAGCCTCACAATTGATGTTGAAAAGACTTGTGGTCCATGACCTCTATTTATACTATACCCTAGGGAGGTTAAAAGGGGACCACATGTCGTTACAAGAGGATGCCACACGGCATGACATGCATGTGTCACGTGGACATCAACGATAACATAAGCAATGATGCAAACATCTTCCAAGATGTTCTGGAATGTTATTGGATTTTCTACAAACTACACGGAACCAAGGATTGTACCAACTTCCATACGAACCAACGAAAGCTACTCAAGAGTCTATTACATTACCTCCCCTTTTAGCACCAAGTTCCAAGAGGAGTGGTGGCGTGCTTTTGAATAGGCCTTGGCTTGGTTGGGTGTTGAAGATGAAATTCACAAACCTTGATAGGAGCTCTTTGAAGATGTGAAGCTAGTTCCCATGTTCCTTCACTTGCATCATAGCCCTTCCAATGGATAACATACTGTAATTTGCATCTTAAAATTCTCAAATCCAAGATTTTGTCTACTTCATATTCTTGGTGATCTTCAATTATGATTGTGTTGGGAATAAAAGGCCATCGTGCCTTTTATATATGCACGGGTGTGAACACACCCTTAGCACATTTGTATACTCATATATATCTATCTAAAATCTAAAGAGGTACACACAAAAAAATTGTACCCAAGAACATCGTGCATCTCTCTCTCTGACTCTCACTCTCTACTCTTGCTCACATTTTGCTCTCTACCTAACATTTTCATCGCAAGACATTGCATCGCCACTATGCATCGCTCACTTCAAACTGATATTAGAGTTGCGGCTAAGGTGTTCACGCTTCTTAGCATCCACTCAGATCAGCTCATCATTGTTCTTTCACTGGACAGACAGGCGATAGTTCCACGTTGCATGCAAGTCAAAATCATCATTCCCTGGTTAGACGCAGTCATGCGCAGGTCACACACTTCAAGCGCAAGCCAAAATCGTCACTTCCTGGTCAGACGCAGTCATGCGCAGGTCATGCACTTCAAGTGCAGGTCAAAACATCATTTTTAAGGTCATGAGCAAGTCACACGAGCAGGCGACAGGAAGCAGCTGTAAAGGGGAAGATTCGTCACTTTTCTTTTGCAAATTTTTTTTATTTTTTCAAAGGTTCCGTGCAAGCAAGCCCTTTGCTCACTGACGAGTGTTCGTGCATGTAAGCACAGTTCAGAATTTTGGGCAGATTTGTGCCAAAAATTTGGGAATTTGTCTAGATTTGATGCGAGCAAGACACAACTGTGATATTTGTCTTAGAAATAGCAAGAATTTGTGACAGTTTGCCTCCGACATTTGGGGCTTTTCATGTACATGCAAAAATTGGGCTGAAATTTGCCCAATTTCTCGACATTGATGCACATTGGGCCCCGTGCAATTTGGGGCTTTTGCTGTTTGGGCGGAATTTGTGCGCCATTTGGTCATTTTATGTACATGCGGGTCTAATTCCATGCAATTTGGACATCTACCACTTGGAAAAATTTGGGGGTTTTGCTGAAATTGCTCTATTTTGGCAAAATTTGTCTATTTTATGCATGTTAGAGATAGTGTAGATGTGTGGTTGATGCTTTGAGCATAAAAATTTTATTTTGGGGCTTTTGACAGTGCGTGTCAAATTTTGTGCCCGTGGGTGCATGTACAACAGAAATTGCAGCTAAAATTTGGGACTTATCATGTAATGTGATGTAATGCCCTTGAAACAACTATAATCAGTTGTGGAGTGCTGTAGCACAAGGTTTAGTGCTTCTGAAAATTTATCTGCAGATCTGAAATTTCTGCTTTTACGTGGTCATTTATTGCTGGTTGGTACTTGTTTGTACCTTCGGTCACTTGTGTGACAGTTTCGGCCTACATTTGCTGAATTTTTTGTCACATTTGGGCTGAAAATCATGGCTGGCAGCAATGACAACAATCATCTCATGCACATTAAGGAGCTTGAAGAAGCACATAACTTTTGCAGTTTGGCAAAAGCAGTGCTATAATATCCTGTTGCAGAAGAAGCAAGCAAAGCCGATTAAGACCAAAGGGGCAAAGCTCGCAAATATGGAACAGAAAGACTGGGATGAGTTAAATGAGCTTGCACACTCAATCATCAAGCTATCAATTTCTGATGCCTTGCTCTTTAACATTGAAAGTTTGGATTCTGCCTATGCTAGTTGGACTCGATTGGAAGAACTGTATGCCCCAAAAGAGTGCCGCAAGCAAAGTTTACTGGCTAAAAAAGCTTATGGATTTGCGTATGAAAGAGGGTACAGCAATGTCTACTCACTTGAGTGAGTTTAACTCCATTTTCAGCCAGCTGGCTACGTTCTTCCTTTGCACTCTGCCAGAGAGTTGGGATACA
The DNA here is from genome assembly GCF_053477565.2 of Lygodium microphyllum. NCBI lineage: Eukaryota > Viridiplantae > Streptophyta > Polypodiopsida > Schizaeales > Lygodiaceae > Lygodium > Lygodium microphyllum. Next base: position 14,605,407 of record NC_141139.1, on the reverse strand, counting down.
TTCAAGACTACTATGAGCAATTCTAATGTGATACTTTTGTATGCTGATGTAGAGAGTGCTCTACTCATGGAAGAAATGCATCCAATAAGTCTTCCAGTGCTTTGCATACTAGGGGCAGCTCACAGCAGAAAGGCAAATTTGATAGCAAGGGACGCAGCAAATCACATGGTAAGGATGTTGAATGCCATTATTGTGGCAAGAAGGGTGACTTTAAACGTGACTCCTACAAATGGAAGAAAGAGAAAGGAAAGAACAACACATGATAGCAAGGAAGAGAAGAAAGAGAGTCAGCCTAAGAAGAGCAGTGTCAAAATTGAAGAGGTGAATGTAGCCACTCGTGACAGTGACAATGGGAATGACGTACTCTTTGTCTCTTCACACTTTAGTACACATGCTTTACTTGCAGATACATATGATGACATGCACACTTGGATTCTAGATTCAAGTGCTTCCTTTCATGTCACCCCTCATCATGAGTGGTTTTCTGACTATACAAGGGGTCAACATGGTGTTGTTCATCTTGGGGACAACTATGCATGTGACATTGCAGGTATTGACAATGTGCAGTTGCAGTTTAGCATGGTTCTATCTTCACACTTCAGCATGTATGGCATGTACCTCAACTCAAGAAGAGCTTGATTAGCACAAGGCAACTAGATGACGATGGATTTCATACCACCTTCGGTGATGGGAAATGAAAGATCTGCGAGAGGGATCTAGAGTGATTGCCAGAGGTTGTAAAAGTAATACCTTGTATCCTCTCCATGTATCTAGTGTGTGTGACCATGTTGTTGCCATGACCGAGCAACCAAGTGTTTCTTTGTGGCATGGCTGGTTGGGACACATAAGTGAAACTGGAATGAAAGTGCTTTCTCGTATGGGTTACTTGCCTTGTCTTCATTATGCTGATTTTCAGCATTGTGATCATTGTGCTTATGGTAAACTTGCACAGACGTCTCATAAGAAGTCTCTTTCGTTGAAATCTTCCCCTCTAGAGTTAGTACATTCCGATGTATGTCAGATACCAAGGTTATCTTTAGGGGGGAAAGAAATACTTTGTCACTTTTGTCGATGATGCTACACGGAACGTATGGGTTTAACCTTTTCGTAGCAAGGACGAAGTGCTTGACAAGTTTCAAAACTTCTTGGCATTGGTTGAAAATCAGACTGATAAGACACTTAAGTGTCTTTGCTCTGACAATGGTGGGGAATATGTGTTTAAGGCCTTTCAAGCGTTTTGTGATAGCAAAGGGATAAAGAGAGAGCTCACTGCCCCTCGTAATCCACCCCAAAATGGAGTTGCAGAGCATATGAATCGGACCATACAGGATAAAATCTTACTACTATATTATTTTAGCTATAGGTTCGGAAAGCCCCGAACTTCCAGAAGGCTTCCGAAACCTATCCTCTTTTTCAAACCTCCCTTTTTCAATCAAAACCCCTTCCCCTCATCTCTTTCTCACGTGCAATATCTCATTTTCTCTTCCCCTTCCCTTTTTTCATTAAAGCCTCATCATACAGAGAGGAAATATAAAATGAGAGAGAAAGAGAAAAAGTAAAGAAACAAGAAAAAGAGAGGAGAGGTGGACAGAGACAGAGAGAAGAAAATGAGAGAGAAAATAAGAAGAATAAGAGAGAGAATTCAAACACAGAGAAAATTATAGAGAGAGGAAATATAAAATTTAAAAGAAAGAGAAAAAAACAAAATTTAAAGAGAAGAAAAAAAAAGAGGAGAGAAAAGGAAAGGAGAGGAGAGGAGAGAGAGAGAGAGAGAGAGAGAGAGAGAGAGAGAGAGAGAGAGAAGAATAAGAATAAGAAGAAAGAGGAAAATAGGATGAGAGATGGGGAAAAAGAGAAAAGAGAGAATTCTTTTTAAAATTTAAATATTTTTTGAGAGAGAGAGAAAGGAAGAGAGGAGAGAGGGGGAAAGAGAGAGAGTGAGAGAGAGAGAGAGAGAGAGAAAGAGAGAGAAGATAAAATTTAAAAAAGAGTGAGAGAAGAAAAAGATAAAATTTAAAAGGGAGAGAGAGAGAAGAAAAAAAGGAAAATTAGGAGAAAGGGGAGAACAAGAAAAGGCAGAAAGAGAGAGAGAGAGAGAGAGAGAGTATATTAACGTCTCTAAAAGGCCAATGTGGCCTATGAGACCAAAGCAGTACATACAATGATGGTGTGTTTCTCATCTAGAACGAGAAAAAAGATGAAAAGCATGCCTATAAGACTGAAAAGGAAATGAAATAGTGTCCCATAAAAGGGAAACATGTCAGTGATCTGAAAGTGAGAGTAGAGAAAGGAAAACTCTCCATCAATGATATGTCTGTTCTCTAGGGAGGTGTATCTCTGCATAGCTGAGGCGTCTTGGCATCTGTCTCCTGTGGCGCTCAATGATGGCTTTAATTTGTCTGTGGTGTGGATGTCTAGGCCTTCGTCTGGGTGGGCGTGGGCGCCTAGACCGGCTAAGTGCCACTGCTCTATCCAAAGGGACACCTACAGAAGATGAGGTCCAATGATGATGTACTCCTGTAGGCTGTGTGGCAGTAGTAGTGGTATCTGCCATACTCTGTCGTGTATCCATGAAAAAGTCAGTGACTGCTCTCTGTCTATGTGAGCCGAGCTGTGGGGGCCTCCTACTCTGTAGAATTATTGCTCTGCGCCTATGGAGCTCCAAGAGGAAAAATCCCAAGCATCTCTGATCCTCATACTGCATGATCCGTCTCAGGGGTCCAAAACCCTCTCGAAACAGACAGTGGTATCTACCTCGTATGTCGTAATATACAGTGCATCGGCAGATGTAATGTTCCTCTGTCTCTGGCTCTCTGTCGCATAGTGGGCATATGCGTTCTTCTGTCTGTATACCCTTCCATCTGCCTGTCTCAATCCTCAGGTGGTGGGATGAGGTGCGGATCTGACCAATAACTGTGCGTAGTCCATGAGGCAGCTGTGTGTCCATGTAATTGGGTCGGGTGATGAAACCATCCTCAGATACCTAGAGGAAGTGGGTCTGGTAGTGTGCCATCCTCGTGCCATGGGGCGAGGGGGGTCGGATCCAGGTCTTCTCCGTATCTAACTTCAGTATGTCTGCTCTGATCACATGGTTTAGCTCTGATCGGCTTAGGTCAAGTGTAGGGCAATCCAGGCTATAGTCAAAGGGGGGTAGTCTGTCAATCTGCAGACCATGTAGACGCATCCATGTACTCATCTGAGCATACCAACAGTGTCTGTCACCGTCTGTTGCTAGTTGTCTAGAAGAGGCCAGGGCTAGCCGTGGGTATCTATCTTGGGAGAGCTCCCATAGTCTATGTATGAAAGTCATTGCCTGAACCAAGGCCTCAGCCACCATGGGTGATGCCCCCAACTCAGCTCTGATAATCTCATGTGGGGTCGAGCTCTTCGGTCGTATCATGCGTGAGTTCATCATGACCAGTGGTCTTTCCATATGCTCCCATCCATCATAGTATTCCTTCTCTGGTCCATCCTGGTCTCCCAAAGGCTGTCTCCTCGTGTGAAACAGACTCGGACCCCAAATAGCTGCCCCATATAGGAGTGTGGGTGTAACCAAGGTGTCAAAAAGCCACAGTTTGGTGCGCGGCTCATGAAATTGTATGTGAGCACATTGCCTCTCCAATGCCCCTAAGGCTGCATATGCTTTTGCCAAACGAGCCTCTGATGTCTCTCTCCAAGAGAACTGTGGTCCCTTCAATGTGACCCCCAAATAAACATACTGCCTGACCATCTCCACTGGCTCTCCGTCAAAAGTAAACTGGTGCTCAGCTCTTGTCACCCAAGCAGCTGAAGTGTTAAAAACCATAACTTTAGTTTTCCCAAGGTTCACCTTAAGATCTCTATCTCTGCAAAAAGCTGATAATGCATCCAAGTGTCTATTTAGTCCCTCAGGTGAGTCAGATATAAGTACAATATCATCAGCATAAAGCAGTAATGGTATCAGCACTCCAGCTAGGCTGGCTCCGGCCCCAACCGTCCTATCCACATATTCTGAAATTTCATCTATATACAGCCCAAAAAGTGTCGGTGAAAGTGGACAGCCTTGTTTCACCCCAATGGTGCTATTGACTATATCTGAGATGCCCTCAGGTGTTCATACTCTGCCTGTCACTATCTCATATAGGGCATAGATACTCCACTATATCTCTACGGGCACATCTATGTTTTGCATTCTTTTCATGAGTCTAGCACGTGGCACTGTGTCAAAGGCCTTGCGAAAGTCCACAAAACAACAATAGATCTTTTTCTTGAATGCCTTGCCTTCTTCAATG